>NW_026136708.1:24506865-24608546 GCF_905237075.1 Dicentrarchus labrax
ATACTACACTACAGAAATACTCCATTACAACTTAAAGTGCTGCATTAAAACAGTTCCTCACTTACAGAAGTATTATCAGCACAATGTAGTTGAAGCTCCCAGTCTCTCTCTGGAGACACTCCCTCAGTCTTATCTCACTTCCATCCCCCACACCTGTTGTTGCCCTGACAACCGTGATGTCACAGCCACTCCCTGTCCACAGGTAACTTTCACTTTGTGAGCTCGTCGTGTCGCAGCTTCTTCTTCTGTCCATGTGAAGGTTAGTAAGAGACACTTTTCACTGTTTGTTCATCTTGTTAGTTTAGTTCAGTAGAAAGAGCAGAAAACTCTACTAACAGTCAACTGAGAACCAACATGGAGGAAGAGTTTCCTCCATCTTACTGTCAGTGTGTCACTGTTCAAAGTAATCAGAGTACTCACTGACAGTACTCAGAGTACTCACTGTATGATTTCTGTCTGTCTTTATGAGCTCACCTTATCAATGTAGTTGAAGTATGTAAAGTGAAAGTAGTCAGTGTACAGAATGGCCTCTGTCAGTGTTGTATTATTATATTAGTGGATGATTATTATTGATGCATTAACATGTAATCACTACTTTAATGTTGGAGTTGCTGCAGGTGGAGCCAATATGAACTACTTCAAATACTTTTGGCTGCTTGAATGTAAAATAATGAATTCTATTTTATAAACTGATCCCATGTTTGAAAAGTAAGCAGGAAGTAAAGCTGTCAGATAAATGCAGCTCCATGAGGCCATCTAGTGGACTGATAGTAGAAGTAGAGCAGCTGATGGCAGCTTTCTGCTCTCATTCTTCCTCAACACTGACCAATGAGAACCAGCAGCATCTCCTCTGGCCAATAACAAACCACTATTGATCCATGTATTGATTAGTTTGCAATGTGTGACAGTGATGAGAAAAGGCCATCAGTAGTTCCCAGAGTTCACAGTCATGTTTTCTAACTGCTTCTTTAGTCTGAGCAACAGTCCAACAAGCCAAAGGGATTCAACTGACACTGAGAGGAAACAGAGAGAAGCAGCCAATCAGTGGAGAAGCAGATGATAGTTTTACAGGAGAAATGATGTAAATCAGTGGTTCCCAACCTGAGGGTCGGGACCCCCGCTAGTGGTCACCAAAGCTTCATGGGGGGTCTGTGGGTCGGCCTATATCTCAGCATCTGGTTCACTTCTGTGAAGAAAAGTCAATGTAAAGTAAACTGTCTAATAGATCAATGACCAAACATCAGGGACAAGAAAACAGTGAATTTGTCCAAAAAGAAGCATATTAAGTATTTATGATTGTTAAAATGATAAAAGATACATAACACAGACAAACTGTATAAAAAGTTCCCTAAACAGGAAATAATCTGCTCAGAATTCATCAGAATCAACTTCAACTTCTTGCAGTTACTGAGTTCAATATTTGGGTTGATTGTACAGTTTGGATATAATATGAAATATGTATAAAATATGTCCCTCAGTCGGGGTCGTCAGTTTACTCAGTGATAGAAAAAGGTTGGGATGATGATGAGTTCTCAGTTTATTTAGGGGTTACTGAGGATGATGAATCAATTTCTGACATGTGTGGCAACATTTTATCTCCCAGTGAGCTGATTTTTGAGGATTTCTTCGTAGATTTTGAGATTATTTATTTGCTTAATGCATAACCACAGCTGCAGAGACACAGTCAATGAGCAAATGCTGCACAGCAAAAGAACACCAGCAGAAATTTGAATAAATATCTGAACACCAATGACAAAGAGCTTCCTAAACTGCAGTTCCAATGTATTATGCATATAAATAACCTCAATATCAGTGAACCTGGACTTCAAATAAAAATAAATTAAAGTGCAATTTTGTATTTTGTAAATGTCAGAATTTGATCCATCATCCTCAGCAACTCCCAAAACCACTACTATAGTAACTGTTGAAATATTCTCCATACAGACATACATACATGCTTATTATCCAGTCCCTCCAGAAAAACGCGATGCAGACTTTGGCTGATTATGCATTGAATTAATTCAATGCATAATCAGCCAAAGTCCGCATATTTATGCGGGAACGCTTTTTTTCAAATACGCCGCACTTTCTCCGCATAAATTGTCGATTTCCATGCAAAATATGATTGATTGATTTCATAATCCATGCATTTTTGTTGCAAAAAAGTCACATATATCTTAGCAGAAAGTTGAAAAATGTTGCGTTTACTTCACACAAGAGCAGTGCCGGCTGGCCAATAGAGGGCGCTAGGGCGCCGCCCCCCTTGAGCCACAAAAATAAAAAATAAATAAAAAATAAAAATTAATTTAAAAAATTAAAAATAAAAATAATAATAATGATAAAAATATCAGTATGTCAATATTTGTGTGTTTGAAATATGGAATGCAGCCAGTAATCGCAACCTTTCCTCTGCCTGTCTGAAGACTCATCAGCTCTGGGCCGATAGAGAAAGCGCCCCCAGGAGGCGGCTCTATGTAGCAGTATGACATAGAGTTTAGCCAATCAGCGTCCTTAAATCGAATGGGAGATTATTTTATCGCCCCAAGCTCGCCCCTGATAAAATAAGGACCGGGCTCTAGGGGCGTGAACGTTACTCCTCCAAGACCCAACCCTAACTCGGTGAAATCTCTCCTCCAAGATCCGTTTGAGAGGAGAACTTTGTTGGAGAAAGTTTGTCATGTGACTGAGAGGAATGATGGGAAATAATGTGTGATCTCTCCCAGCAGGTTGCTGTGTCCGTGTGAAGGTGTGGGCTCTGCTATGAATCAGTGTGAGGACAGAGAGGAGGGAGTCCCTCCCTCTAAAAGCACTCTGTGTGGGGAACATGACACAAGGACCAAAGCTCAGAGGTGAGATGAGGATCTCTAACTGTCCATGACTCTTCTCCATGTCACAAAGGCTTTGATTCTCCATTTGAAACAAAGACATTTATCTGAGCTAAAGTACGTAGTTGTCAGTATTCAAACAGGGCTGAACAATCTGATCTCAAATCAGTATCAGGAGAAACATTCAGCTTCATAATGAGAAATGTAACAGTAACATGTGTTTGAATCAATCAGAGCAGATTTCCTTCCTCATGTTGCTCACTGCTGATGTTTGTCCTGATTCATTCCAGTCTGACCAGTTCCACATTCTGCTCTTCTGGACTGGACTGGGAGCTGATTGCTCTCTGGTTAGATGTTGTAGCTGCTCTCACTTTAATTATATGGAATTCAGACAGTGTGTTGAAGTGTGTGACATCAGTAAATTGTGTTCAGTAACACGTCCATAATGTCAGTAATTGAAGACATTGTTCTTATTGTCCAGCCCTGTATTCAAACATTTCAAATTATACATCATTTCACAAAGTCTTTGATTCAGTGACAATGTTTCTGAATATGTGAGCTTTAATGAATTTCTTTCTATCAGGATCCATCAGACACCAGACTGTCCTGAACCTGAACCCAGCTGTGTGTCCATGAAGAGTGATGACTCTATGGGTCATCCTTTAAACTTCAAAGAAGACTCTGTTGATCAAAGGTGAGGATTTCAAACAGATGGTAAAATAAAATGATGTGTTTTTATCAGACTCTCAGTTGTGAAATCTCTATTTTTAAATGTTTTAAAATGTCTTTTAATGGACGGTGATGGTTTGTGTCAATTTACAACAACCTCAGTTTCACAGTGAACAAATAGTTGCAGCAGTTTATAGAAACTCACTGCTTTGACACCACGTCTGTTCCTCTTTTTATCCTAATTGGACCGATATGGTCACTCCACTCCATCATTTCCCTGCCTATACTGCACACTGCACTGAATACAGCTTTAAAATACACAGTGAAACATGTCTAAATCAAACACTGACTTTATAGAAATCCTAACCAAGAACTCCCTGGGTACAAATACACTGTGTACAGTCGGTGTATTCAGTCACTGGTTCTGTCTCAGTGTGTTGTGGGTGCAGTGCAGAACTGATCCTGTTTTTCTATCAGGAGGAAAAAACCTGAACCCAGCTGTGTGTCCATGAAGAGTGATCGCTCTATGGATAATCGTATATTCTTCAAAGATGGCCACCATTCTGTTGATCAAAGGTGAGGATTTCAAACTGATGGTAAAATAAAATGATGTGTTTTTATCAGACTCTCAGTTGTGAGATCTCCAGTTTTTAAACCTTTACTGACTCAGATGAAGTTCTCTGAGCACCAACACTCTTTCAGCAGCAGCTGCCTCACACTCACACAGTCAAACACATTCACACTGGGAGCTGCCCAGTACAACCAGTCTGATACAAGCAGACACTGAGCAGCTCCACTGGAGCAGCTGGAGGCTCTAGGTGCCTTGCTCCAGGGCACTTCAGCAGTGTACAGTGAGGGAGGGAGAGCTATATGGAGGGGTTGGTGAGAGCTGTTGGGACTGAACCAAACTGAGCTGTTGATTCTCAGTGGGATCAGCAGGACTAGTAAACCTTTACCACTACAGGGAGTCATCAGATTCACTGTTCACATCCAAATATCACTTCATGGACCTTTACCTTGTGTTTGTCTCTGTGTGGACAGACATAATGTGAGCTCATTCTTCATGATTCCTCCACAGAGTGGACCAGGAGAGCTCAGAGGTTCCCAGTGGTCAGTCTGCCCAGCAGCATCAAACACACCTGGACTCCATATTTATGGTCTGTACATGGACAACAACTACTTTTACATCTATTGTGTTCACAATAATCTCCATGCTGCACTTTTTAGACCAGTGGATTGTCAGTCTGTCCAACATGGATCTGATGTTTGCTTCCATGATTTGACTTTGATTGAGTCATTCATATAATATTCTGTTCCAGCTGCTGGAGGACAACATTGTCACTTTTGTGAAGAACGAGCTGAAGAAGATCCAGAAGGATCTGAGTCCAGATTACCCACAATGCTCAGAGAGTCAGAGGGAGGATGAGGAGGTGTTGGATGGTGAGGATGAAGAGCAGAGGAGGAGCAGAAAGAGGCATTTCTGAAGATCACAGTGCACTTCCTGAGGAGAATGAAGCAGGAGGAGCTGGCTGACCGTGTGCAGAGCAGTAAGAGGATTTCTCTAAAGATTTAACTCGCTGGATAAATGAGACATTTACTGATGTCTCAACAGACGGACCAAAAGATATTCACATACTCATTCTTTAAAGCCAAAATTGGTCACAACTCACAAATTAAAATGCATAACAATGCCATGATAATTCATTGTATTGAAAATATCAAAAAGAATCATATTTTATTTAAATATACAGAGAGAGACCACTCCTTTTCTTCTGGCTGATGTGTTGCTAACTTCTGTTTCAGTAGTTTATAAATGTAAATGTTATGGCAATTTGTGATGAATTTTTTAAAGGAAGGTTTCACACCGCCACCTTACGAGGGTTCACAGAAAACATGTCTGCATTAGCGGCTGCCCCCAGGTGTGTGCCACCAGCAGTTTAACACAGTGAAATGCGGCAGAGCAAAATCTGTGTGCTTGGATGTGGGCAACAACCACTTCCCCTCATTGAAATGAATGGTGGCAATAAGTTAGCCCCATAACTTTTGGTCTCAGGGAGAAACAAAATAGATATTTTCTATTTGAGCTGAACATTTTTCTGCTTTAGGGGAATTAAATTGTCATATTTTGTTTATCAATCACTTAATAATCATATTTTCTGTCTTCATTAAGAACATCTTGTTGGAGTTTGTCAGCGTGAACTTAAATCTAACCTGAAGAAGAAGTTCCAGTGTGTGTTTGAGGGGATTGCTAAAGCAGGAAACCCAACCCTTCTGAACCAGATCTACACAGAGCTCTACATCACAGAGGGAGGGACTGCAGAGGTCAATGATGAACATGAGGTCAGACAGATTGAAACAGCATCCTGGAAACCAGACAGACCAGAAACAACAATCAGACAAGAAGACATCTTTAAACCCTCACCTGGAAGAGATGAACCAATCAGAACAGTGATGACAAAGGGAGTGGCTGGCATTGGGAAAACAGTCTTAACACAGAAGTTCACTCTGGACTGGGCTGAAGGCAAAGCCAACCAGGACATACAGTTCACATTTCCCTTCACTTTCAGAGAGCTGAATGTGCTGAAAGAGAAAAGGTACAGCTTGGTGGAACTTGTTCATCACTTCTTTACTGAAACCAAAGAAGCAGGAATCTGCAGGTTTGAAGAGTTCCAGGTTGTGTTCATCTTTGACGGTCTGGATGAGTGTCGACTTCCTCTGGACTTCCACAACAATGAGATCCTGACTGATGTTACAGAGTCCACCTCAGTGGATGTGCTGCTGACAAACCTCATCAGGGGGAAACTGCTTCCCTCTGCTCGCCTCTGGATAACCTCACGACCTGCAGCAGCCAATCAGATCCCTCCTGAGTGTGTTGACATGGTGACAGAGGTCAGAGGATTTACTGACCCACAGAAGGAGGACTACTTCAGGAAGAGGTTCAGAGATGAGGAGCAGGCCAGCAGAATCATCTCCCACATCAAAACATCACAAAGCCTCCACATCATGTGCCACATCCCAGTCTTCTGCTGGATCACTGCTACAGTTCTGGAGGATGTGTTGAAGACCAGAGAGGGAGGAAAGCTGCCCAAGACCCTGACTGAGATGTACATCCACTTTCTTGGTGGTTCAGTCCAAAGTGAAGAACATCAAGTATGATGGAGGAGCTGAGACAGATCCCCACTGGAGTCCAGAGAGCAGGAACATGATTGAGTCTCTGGGAAAACTGGCTTTTGAGCAACTGCAGAAAGGCAACCTGATCTTCTATGAATCAGACCTGACAGAGTGTGGCATCGATATCAGAGCAGCCTCAGTGTACTCAGGAGTGTTCACACAGATCTTTAAAGAGGAGAGAAGACTGTACCAGGACAAGGTCTTCTGCTTCGTCCATCTGAGTGTTCAGGAGTTTCTAGGTGCTCTTCACGTCCATCTGACATTCATCAACTCTGGAGTCAATCTGCTGGCAGAACAACAAACAACATCCTGGTGGTCTAAAGTCATTCAAAGACAAAGGGAATCTAGAATATCTCCACCAGAGTGCTGTGGACAAGGCCTTAGAGAGTCAACAAGGACACCTGGACTTGTTCCTCCGCTTCCTGCTGGGTGTTTCACTGCCGACCAATCAGAATCTCCTACGAGGTCTGCTGACACAGACAGGAAGTAGCTCACAGACCAATCAGCAAACAGTCCAGTACATCAAGAAGAAGATCGAAGAGACTCCCTCTGCAGAGAGAACCATCAATCTGTTCCACTGTCTGAATGAACTGAATGATCGTTCTCTAGTGGATCAGATCCAACAGTCCCTGAGTTCAGGAAGTCTCTCCACAGATAAACTGTCTCCTGCTCAGTGGTCAGCTCTGGTCTTCATCTTACTGTCATCAGAAAAAGATCTGGATGTGTTTGACCTGAAGAAATACTCTGCTTCAGAGGAGGCTCTTCTGAGGCTGCTGCCAGTGGTCAAAGCCTCCAACAAAGCTCTGTAAGTACAGACAGAGTTGGATTTCTGTATTATCACTTAAATACTCTGCTATCTTTTTGACTTAGAGAGATTATAAAGACATTATATATCACCAACATTGGGAACTCCTCACTAGCTGATATCATTTTTACAGAACTAATTTAAAGTGTTTTTGGTTTTGGCTGAGTGATAAAGTGCTGGACACAAATGTTATTTTTCTTATTGTTGATCATTGTCTCTACAGACTGAGTGGCTGTAACCTCTCAGAGAGAAGCTGTGAAGCTCTGTCCTCAGTTCTCAGCTCCCAGTCCTCTAGTCTGAGAGAGCTGGACCTGAGTGACAACAACCTGCAGGATTCAGGACTGAAGCTGCTGAATGTTGGACTGAAGAGTCCACACTGTAAACTGGAAACTCTCAGGTCAGGATTCTTCAACCTGTTCAACTGATAACCACTTTAAACCTGAATTATGTTGATGGATACAATTGTAATCTACCTAACATTGTTTTGTTTATTTAGTTTGAGTCTCTTTCCTTGAACATGTTTATTATGTAATGTGTTTGTAGCACCCCAACACTCAGTAAATGCTTAAGTTAAAGCAACTCACCTTGGACTTGAATGATGGGGTGTTTGGGTTTGATTTATTAATGTAGCTACCACGAAGGTTTACCTGTTTTGTGTGAAACTTTTTATGGCCTAATACTTTATGAATAACCAACAACTTTGTTAGACTAAGCAGTGGCTCTATTCACACATACTCTACACTATTTTAAATAACTGACCCCAGACAACTCTTTCAAATAAATGAAATAACAGTTCACTAACCAGTTGTTTTCCAGTTTAACACAAATAATATTTACTTTGTTAGTTAACAGATAAACAAAAATGAAATAACACAATTACTCAAATTAGACTTCTTTAAAATAAAAATATTATAGTTGTAAACAATATACCCTTTACCAAAATTGGCAAAACACTGTAGAAAAATAGACACTTATAATAAGCAAAATAGAATTGGCAATATCAAAATACTATTCAAAATTCAAATAATTCCAGGTCTCCGGTAAAATTCCTAGTTCTTACCCCTTAATATGATTTCTCTATACTTATCAAACTCAGATCAAATATGCTACTTAACTGAACTCTAAACTAAACAGTGCCCCCCCCAAACACACACACACACACACACACACACACACACACAGACACACACAGGCAAATCCTTATCCTCAGTGACCATTAACAGTCACAAAGAAAATCCAACTCACGGTCTGGAATAAGTCCTGGAGAAACAGTTAATGAAGAGATGAAGATGAAAGCCAACAGAAGTCCCCCAGGAGGAACAGTCCCCCGTCAGCAAGCGTCCTCTTGCCATTCTCCCGCCCCTTTTGCCAACTAACTACGGCCAATACCAACAGGACACGAGTAAACACACAACCAATCAAATGAAACAGCAAACCAATACACAATCTGAATATTCATGTTTAGTTTACCACACACTTTCTTCAGCACTATACAGAACAGTTTAATGTAACACTTAATTAACTATTACACTCACTTTATTTATTATAATTATGTTAATCTATCGGTTAACATTCATCTTCACTGCTTTTAACCTAAATTACTTTCAGTTTATTTGCATTACTGAATTATTTAATTAATTCACTGAAATTATTATTTGTGTTACAAATTAACTTGTTTTAACCCCTGTACTTTTACACCGGACTACATGTTGTTCTGTGTGTTTGCAGGCTGTCAGGCTGTCTGATCACAGAGGAAGGTTGTGCTTCTCTGGTCTCAGCTCTGAGCTCCAACCCCTCCCATCTGAGAGAGCTGGACCTGAGCTACAATCATCCAGGAGACTCAGCAACAAAGCTGTCTGCTGGACTGGAGGATCCACACTGGAGACTGGACACTCTCAGGTATGAGGCGGATCAATACAGTAGTAGTAGTCAGGTGACAGAGGAAAGGTGATGAACTGTTTTTCTGGACCGATGTCTTGTTTCAACATTGGAAAATAGGACAGTGGTTTATCCTGATGGGTTGGTGAGCATCATGGTGGGTTGATATTTGTCAATGTTGTCACGCTGCAGGTTTGTGGGCTCATATCATAAATAGTTTGAGATATTTTGATGGATGTCATCTGCCATCAGCGTGTGTTACCTTTTAGTTCAGAAAAACTAAAGGCGTCACCTAAACTACAATTCAGTTCAGTTCAGTTTAGTTTTATTTGTATGTCACCAATTCATAACAGAAGTTATCTCAGGACAGTTTTCAAATAGAGCAGGTCTAGACCGAACTCTTTAAAACATTATTTACAGAGACCCAACAGAGAGAATAATAATAGTAACTATAATAATGTTTATAATAATAATGATGTCAGTAATATTGAGGCTCCACCAGGATCCATGAGAACCTGCGAGATGAGAAAGCACAAGAACTCCGGGGAAGAAGTGAAGTTAGTAACATGCATTAATGGAACATGAATGAGTGCAGAAAGAGAGAGGAAGAGAGTAGCTCAGTGCACCATGGGAAATCCCCCGATAGTCTAGGCCTATAGCAGCATAACTAAGGGATGGTTCAGGACTCACCTGATCCAGCCCTAACTATAAGCTTTATCAAAGAGGAATGTCTTAAGCCTACTCTTGAATGTGGTGAGGGTGTCTGCCTCCCGAACCACAACTGGAAGCTGGTTCCACAGGAGAGGAGCTTGGTAACTGAAGGCTCTGGCTCCTGTTCTACTTTTAGAGACTATAGGAACCACAAGTAGCCCAGCATTCAGAGAACGTAGTGTTCTAGAGGGGTAATAGGGTACTATGAGCTCTTTAAGATATGAAGGGGCCTGACCATGAAGAGCTTTATAGGTGAGGAGGAGGATTTTAAATTCTATTCTAAATTACTACTGATGTGAGATCAGTTGTGTTTAATGCAGGGAAATGTATATTTGCTATGTTTTTTAGAAGATATTGAATTTTCCTGTGTTCTGAGCAGTCCTTGAACACCTCCTGCCGTATGTTTTATTGTTTATTTGAGTATTCAGGTGTCAACCTGTCATTGTCCATCAGGGTCTATTATGGATGAGTATGAGGAAACCTACCGGATTCTGAGAGGATTAAAGAGAGAGAGAGAGAGAGAGAGAGAGAGAGAGAGACGCTGTGCTGTTCATGAGTTTGTTAAGTGTTGTTAAAGTTACTTTATTTCTTTAATTCAAACGCTGACAGTTTCTATGAGTCTGAACTCTGCTGAGAGGATGAAGAACACAAGTTTTGGTGTTTGTGCTGAACAAGAGCATAAACTGAAGCCTCATGTGGACACTGCTAACTAGCATTAGCCTCGTGTGCAGTGGCGACCAGGACATTTTTACTGGGGTGGCCAAGATGGGACACAAAGCTAGTGTGGGGTGGCCATGGCATAGCGAGAAGCATTTAATGTCGTAAGAGAAAACACGCAGCCAATATCAGTCACGAATCCCAGGTCTCTTTGCTGCATGAGATCAACTACTGATCCCGTAGCAGTATATCAATCCATAACCTGTCTCAAAACAAACAAACCACAGACTTTCAGCCAACAGTACACCTTGTTCAATACAAAACTGTACACTAACCACGGCCGATACACATTCTCGGCTAGGGAACAAGGAACCATATTTAATACATCGTTCAAAACCTAAAAGGAATGTTAAAAATGAAAAACGAAATATGACATAAAACATTGTGTCGCACTATCTCATTAATATCAGTCTCTTTAGGGAAGGAGTTCTGTCTTTCCTCTAACATCTTTCCAGTGACTCTGTACACTACACACATCCACACGGACAAGTAAAACAACCCCCTCATGACTTCCTAGTGTCGAGGGGGAGATTTAAAAACTGTATTAAAAATATTTTGCAATTTATAAAGGCCTTATGAATATTTGGGGATTTTGACACACGTAGGCTATTACATGTATTTTGGATTTTAATTTAATTATTCTGAGGCCTAATCAACACAGGTTCACAGAAGTTACGTTGTCAATGTCAGTCAGGCTAGTGGTCGTCGAGTAAAGAGGTTCTCATGCAGCTTGCCGATGTCACAAAAGACAGAGGGTCTAAGTGTGTCACAGTCCAAGATGTAGCATCATGTTTGACAAAGCTCCAGCCACAAACAAGAGCCATGTTTTCAGAGACAGAAAAACTGATGGAGTTATGTCTGTGCCTACCCATCTCCGTGGCCTCATCCGAGCGCACTTTCTCCGCCTTGCGTCTTTTGAAGACATGGGTACGCAGCACCATGACCCAGAAAAGACTCACACACCTTTCGCTGATGCATGCCCACACAGACATTCTGAACTCCCTGGACATTCGTCCCCTCATGAGAGACTTTATCTCCACGACCCCAGAGCGCACCTCGACATTTGGACACCTGTAACCAGGGCACCCTGTCTGTAGCTCAAAGTGAGAGCATGGTGCCGCTGCGCACTTTCATATCTATTCATGCAGTTTGACGTCACACTATAGTATTTTTGCAAGGTGGTGGGGATGGAGATGGAGAGTGTTATTTTGATCGTGTGTTCTTTGCGTAATGGATGTGGAGAACTGTTCAATAACGTTTAAATAGTCAGATTATTTCCTTGTGGTTTGTGTAAAAGGATTTTGGAGCTAATAGAGTCGCGTGTGACATAAACGTAGATGGTGCAGTGACTCAGGTTCATGCCAGCTGAACAAATCTATTGCATTGTTATAGCGTTATTGTGAAGTTTAATTAATAGCGCATATATTCATCTGAGAACTGATGATGTCTGTGTGTTACAGACCCTGGCTGTGTGCACTGAAGTGTATATGACAATAAAGTAGTGAATCTCAATCTATTTATTTATTTTTAAAATGTATTTTAAATAGGCCTATAGGCTCATAGGTTTTTTGTCCAAAAATACCAAACAAGTTTTTCACAGCACCCCCTGTTCAAAATGACTTCCAGCGTTAGATTAGAGTAGCAAAATTCAACTGCTCTTAACTCATCCTATAGAATAACATTTATCAGTCATCAGCTCATCATCTGTGTCACCTGTATTGTTACCTGTGTTTGCTTTACTAATTGAGGCGCCATCTTGTGGTTACATAAAAACACAGCAATCCAGGCAACAGAACAGAAAAACTAAAGGCGTCACCTAAACAACAATTCAGTTCAATGTCACCAATTCATAACAGAAGTAACTACTGCACTCAGGTTCAACTCAAGGAGTGAGTAAATGTAAATAATAATAATAATGTAAAAAGGTAAACACAATTTCACAATCAACAAAAAGTAGAATCACAGTTCAGATTCATTCCAATATATAAAAGAAATAAAAGAACTGAAAGTGAAAGTGTTTCTTTACAGCTTATTGCTGTCTGATATCAATGTTGGTCAAAGTCCAGTCCAAAAGCTTAGTGTGTATCCATGTCCGTCCAAGTGTATTCAATGTGTATGTGCTACCCGGGTAGAATGTGTGTGTTTGTTTGTACGCTTGCTCAGATCTTATCTTCAGGAAGATGATGAAGATGGAGAATTCCAGATACTCTCTAACCCTGCCTCGCATCCCACAGGAAACCCAGAATGTAGATCCAGCAACTCAAAAAACCAATTATCTCTCATCAATTACTGTACAGGATCATATCTCTCTTTAACTCAAGTGTAACTTATAACAAAAGCAATGATGAACTATATCCTGAGACCTTAAAAGCTTAGACATCATTGTGTTTTGTTTCCTTTTTTACCCGTATTAATAAATCATGTTACACAACTTATCTCTTATCTCTAATCAATCATGTCTCTCATTCATATTCACCCTTATGTATTTTTAATCATCTCAACATGAACTGAAACACATTATTTATATCAGGAAAAACCCATATGTATACAAATCATGAGCATTAGCCCACATATAGCATATTTTAACTCTGACTTTAACACTGAACATGGCGCCCAGAAATGTAAACATTAGCATTACACTAAAAATAAATGCATTTCTAAAACACAACTCAGCATATTAACTCATTTCAGTGTCTCCATAACATTTACAGTCCAATTGGTTTTTGTTGATAAGAAAATTGCTTAATCATAACCACACAGAAAAATTACATGTCTGCTAGCAACGTAGCATGCTAACTAGTACACTCTCCAGAGTCCTCAATCATATAAACAAAAGAAAGCAAATCCTCCGGTCGCAGCGGTCTGCCAACAACTTCGCTCCAGTACAGACTCATAAACATGAGAACAACAATATTTCTTCCATAAAATGGAATTAACTAACTTCACTCGTGAGTTGTTAGCATCGGGCTTAGCGGAGGTGTTTTTGATCCCAGCATGCAACGCTCACGTCTACTGGATCCATAGTGCGCCCTCTAGCGGCTATTTTAGGCAACTACAGTCATCTTGAAACAGTTTCCCTCATAAATTCAGATATTAAAATCAAACTTATTAACTACAAATAATAGTTGGACTTTCATAATGTATGCTAACTAGCATTAGCAGATTAGAAATATTATATTGAGTCGGCTCTTACCAATTCACCTCCATGTTAAACTGTTTAAAGGTAATACAAATATAATACTGATAATAATAATAGATCATCAATAAGTGAAAATAATGAGCTGTAGCCATCGGCCAATAAGAAGAAGCTCCACTGAACTGAAAGACTATCAGCTGATTAATAATAAGTGCTCCATGTGAAGATGTAAGTCCATTTGTAGAGAATAAGCTCTGTGTATGAGAGCGATGTAATGTCCATGTTTCCATGCTGCTCTGACCCCCCTCCTCCTTTCAGGGTGGAGCCTGCTGGAGTCCGATGGTTGAGACCAGGTCTGAGGAAGTGTAAGTGTGAAAACAAAGCAGCACACATTCAACCATCTTCACACTGTGACATCACTCATTCACAGCTCTGATGTCATCATCAAAGTGTCAATCAATGATCAGATGATAGATCAATAACTGCAGCTGTATTGTGTCTTGTTCTCTCCATCAGATTCCTGTGAACTCACAGTCGACACAAACACAGTGAACAGAAACATCAAACTGTCTGACAACAACAGGGAGATGATTCATGTGAAGGAGGTTCAGTCATATCCTGATCATCCAGACAGATTTGACTACAGGTATCAGCTGCTGTGTAGAAATGGTCTGACTGGTCGCTGTTACTGGGAGGTCGAGTGGAGAGGAAGAGTTTCTATATCAGTGAGTTACAGAGGAATCAGCAGGAGAGGAAACAGTGAAGACTGTGTGTTTGGAGGGAATGATCAGTCCTGGAGTCTGGAGTGTTCTTATGGTGGTTACTCTGTCTGTCACAATAACAGAGATACATTCATCTCCTCCTCCTCCTCCTCCTCCTCCTCCTCCTCCTCCTCCTCCTCCTCCTCCTCCTCCTCCTCCTCCTCCTCCCCCCCCCCTCCCCCTGGTAGAGTAGCAGTGTATGTGGACTGTCCTGCTGGCACTCTGTCCTTCTACACAGTCTCCTCTGACACACTGATCCACCTCCACACCTTCAACACCACATTCACTGAACCTCTTTATCCTGGGTTCTGGTTCGGGTTCAGGTTCTGGTCTGGTTCCTCAGTGTCTCTGTGTCCTCTGTAGGAGGGAGAGAGAAACTTTCTCTCTGCTGACCAGATAGTTCAGTCTGTACAGGATCACACACAGCTGATGTTAGTTAGTACCAACCTGATGTGTTTACTGTAATAGAGGAGGAAGAGGTTGTTAGAACAGATTTATTCAAATATCATTCAGTTGGTTCAAACATTAAAACATTAATGAGAAACAGGACTTTCTGACATTAATGGGTGTCAATCTGGTTAAACTTTAATAAAATGAATAAATCAACTTCAGTCCAGAACTCTTGTGAGTCCGTTTAAGGAATAGATGAGATATAGATTTGATTTGTTTTACAGAAAGAACATAATGGAGAAATATGTATTTTTAATGTATTTCATATTTTATTACAGGGGTGGTATCTATGTAATATCTTCATGTGAACTTATTTCGTTTTATGTGGAATGAGGAATTTATTAGAGTCTGACCGAATGTGTTGTTCAGGGAAGTTTAGTTTCCATAAAAGAGTTGATTTGGGAGAATTACTGTGATCTGAGGTCAGAATTTTCTCAATAAACAACCGAACAGTGACAGTGGTGTTGACCTCAGTTAGGGGGCCGTGTTAATCTTCTCTGTATCGTTCCAATCTTAGTATAAGTGCTACCGGAGAAACACAGCAGGCCCCTGTCTCTGTGGGGGATTTATAGGAGGTCTGTCGGTAGAGAGTCCGGACTCATGGTGCCACTCAGACTCACTTTAGAGGTTTAAAGTGGCTCTAAATGGCTCTCAGACCGCTGATAACAACAGGAATAAGAGGTCTGGCTGTTGTACTGTGAGTCCTGTACCTACTTTCTTCTTTCTTTCTGCCTTTATTTTCACACAAACTGTCAGCTGCAGTTCCATAAACTCACCAGCAGGTGTCAGCCTATGAGCAGTGTATGGGAGGAGCCAGATTATTTTGGCACCTTCTTCTAAATGTTTCAAAGTAGAAAGTTCATTCAAACGTTCAAAGTTCATTCAGCTCTTTTCATATTTTTTATACTGTGTAAACAATTGCAGTTCAAAACTCATGAAACTTTCATCCCCTTGCTCTCTTGAACATAAAAACATAGGAACAATTTGTGTATGAGAGTTAAAAATGCAATTTATTAATTCTTACTTTTAATATGTGTTTGTGAATTTTATTCATTTTCATTCAGTCTGAATTTTATCTCTTTTCATTTACTGTTATTTTGGTTTATTTCCAGTGGAAATTGAGTTTTCTGAACTTTGTCCTTCCGTAGCTCCTTCGTTTGTGTTGTTTGTGTTTAGTCACCCACCCCACACACACTTTTTACTCTGTTTAACCTATTCTATATAGTTTATATTGTTATTGAAATTAAATGTTTTCTGGTAAACTGTAACAGCTCTTTTTGTAATTGTTTTGTTTTTGTAATATGCACATTGAGTTACATATACTCTGTAATGTTTAAATGAATTTATCTATATGTATTTTCAGAAAGATAATGAAATCACACAGTGTTGTTTTGCATTGCTGAGGAAGAAGAGGTGCAGGAAAAAAAGAGCAGAAGGAAATGAATGTGCTATATTGTCTTCTGCAGGAGCAAATAAATGCTGGTTAACACTTCTGTGAGTCGTCCTCTGTTTATGCCCAATCCACACACCTGTTACACATATAAAATAAAAAGTTTCTGAATGACAATCACATTGTAGGAGCGAATTATAAACTCACATATACAGAATGTATGTATAGAAGTTATTGTTTACTTTTACATAGTAATTATCCAAATATTTGAGAGGTTTTATGGCTTTCTTGTTTGTTAATCAGTCAAAGAGAAATTATAATTCAACAAAATACAGATGAACATTAGGTTTGAAGCGTTCCAGCCTTATGGATATGATATTTGCCAACAAGACACATAAGTTTCATAGCAGCGTTAATGGGTCCCTGTCTGTTGCTGTCTGTCTGTCTCTCTGTCAGTCTGCTGTCTGTCTCACTGTCTGTCTGTCTGTCTCTCTGTCTGTCTCTCAGTCAGTCTGCCGTGTCTGCTGTCTGTCTCACTGTTCTTCCCTCTGTCTGTCTGTCTGTCTACCACACTGTGTCTCCACTGAAGGAGCAGCAGCGCCCTCTGCTGTCAGCAAACAGAAGTTAAAGATCTCCCAGCAGCTGGTTGGTTCACACTCAGGTCTGAACCTGGTTCACTTCAGAGACCTGACAGGTTCAGGTTGGCAGAGACAGACAGACACAGACAGACAGACAGACAGACAGACAGACAGACAGACAGACACACAGACAGACAGACAGACAGACACACACACACACACACACACACACACACACACACACACACACACACACACACACACACTCAGCCTCCAATAAAAAGCTCCGGTACAAACAGGAAGTGCTCTTGCATCCACTGTGGCTTTAATGCTGCAGATCCACATCAACAAGCACTGAACTGTGACTCTATGTGAGCTGGAAGCTTTATTATTATTATTATTATTAACTTACAAACAACAGCAACTTCCTCTATGGTTCTTCTTCTTTAATAGTTTGTCTTCTACACAACTAGAAAGCATAAAAAATAATGATGCAAGAGCGCGACAGTCTCCTGGTGGAGAACGTCTACGAACCATAACTTAATGATCCACTTCCTGTCAGTTACAAAGGCAGCGGGAAACTCCAGCGTCTGTACACTTCATGTTTATTCCATACAAAGTTAAAGGTGGAGGGAGTCCAGGCTCGGTTCTCGGACATGTTGAAGTGAAACCAGCAGCGTACAATCAGGTCCGGCCCCCCCGCTGGGCCCGGGAGTGACGGGGAGAGGAGGAGGAAGGGTGGGGTCGTTTCAGGGGCTGATGGGTAAGTGTGGCGGCCGGCCCGTCGACCCAGAAGTCTCTTCGATCTCGGGCTCCTCGGGAGAAGAGGGCGGAGCCTCGACCCGGTCGGGCTCCTTCCTGTCCGGTTCTTGCTGCTCCTGGATCTTCAGGATCAGCTCCTTGATCTCCTCGCGCTTCGTCTTCATCCGTTGCTGCGGAAACCAGTCGGACAGGTTGACGGGCAGGTGGAAGCTGGGAATCGGATTCTGTTTGAGGAGACAAAGGACGGTTTGATCATCAATGTCTGATCAGTAAAGATCAATAAAGATCAATACACACAGTTCAACATCGAAATGAAACACGATGTCTGAGTGTACATGTTGCGCCCCCTAGTGGTCGATCTGAATCAAACATATAAGATATGTTTCAGGTCCTTATATGGACACATCCTGTGAGTTTGGTGAAGATCGGGTCGACAGTTGCTGATCTACGGGTTTTAATGTCGGACGTCAAAAATGTGATTTCATTTAAAATGGTGGAAAATCTTGTGGCGCGCATTGAGGTGGAGCTGAGCGTAAATAACAGCGCCACCATCTGGTTGATTGGGGAAGCACACGCTCATCATTTATAGTTATTGGACCAAGTTTCATGTTTCTATCTCATTCCAGATCAACAACAACAGAGATAATTATAATAATAATATAATTAAAATAATAATAATAATAATAAAATAATAATAAAATAATAATAATATAATTAAAAATAATAATAAAATAATTAAAAATAATAATAAAATAATTAAAAATAATAATAATATAATAAAAAATATAAATAATAATAATAATAAAATAATTAAAAATAATAATATAATTAAAAATAATAATAATAATAATAATAATAATCATCATGATAAACACAGTAAAACAATAAAGTTTCAGCCTGGAGAAAGTAAAGGTTGTTAATTAACGTGTTTGGAGTCGGCGCTCTCACCTCGAAGAAGCTCTCCACGTACTGAAGGATGTAAACGCCGCAGTCGCTGTAGTTGTCCTGCTGAGGAACACGAGGGCTCGAACCCTTCATCACATCCTTCCCAAAGCTCCGCTGAGTCGCTTTACGCACCTCCCACTCCACCTCCAGGTACCTAAAACAAACGCACACTCAGTCTCTCCAGCAGATAACCAGAACCACCAGAACCACCATGAGTCCACCCAGAATACAGTATTCTGATTATTATTGAATCTCTGGACTGAAGTTTAGTTTCTCTCCTGTTTGTTCTTTTACAGTTTAAAGTCACTTTCAGCTGTAAACTTACAATTATAAAGTAATTAAATTCATTTAAGAAATATTTAACGTGTTTTGACACATTGTGATTTATCAATCAGTAATTATATATATATATATATATTTTATCAATATGTCTTCATAATGGCTTCTGTACCTGTTCAGGAAAATCTGATGTGATGCAGAAACAGTAAAAAATGCTCAGAAACTTTAATTCATGCACAAATTTAAAAAGTTGATCCAGAGAAAAACAGTTTGGAAACAAAATATAATCAATCAATCAATCAATCAATCAATCAATCAATCAAAACAACAAATGTTCATGTGATCAATAACAGAGCAACATGGGAACCTTAATGTCAACAAATCAAACACCCAGAGTGAGGAGCTAAAATAGAATTCATTATTTACAGAATATTTGGTCATTTTAATCCATTTCCAGGTTTTCCAGGTTTTCCCAGGACTGCAGAACTGGTCTCTACATGTTTTCCAGGTGTTCCAGGTGTTTTCCAGGATGTGTGGGAATACTCACTCTCTGAGAGTCTTCACCACCGTGGACCGGGCCGGACCTCTCAGGGAGTCCATGATGAGGATGCAGGGTCTGGAGGAGAGAGAGAACAGTCTCAGGTTAACGTCTCGTCGCTGCCACCCGCAGGCCAACAGCCAGAAGTGCATCCACTCACTGTCTGCAGAGGTTCTGTTTGGAGGCCAGAGCGGACGGATCGGAGCCGGGAGCGTCTTCGGTCCCGTCCTCGCTGCACTCGTCCTGGAGACAGTCGGGACATTGAGCCTCATTCAGCCCGTCAACAGACAGACGGGGCGGTTGCGTAACACTGAGCGGTAAAGACAGTACCTGGGTGGAGCTCTGGTCGTCGGAGAACCCGGAGGTGTCCTCGTCTCTTTTGGAACCGTAACAAACACTGATTCTGTGCAACTCACCTGAAAACACCAGAAAAAACAACAATGAAAAACCTCCTGAAGTTCTGGTTCTATCTGCTACAGTATAAACAGGTTTATTTTAATTAACTGTTCCTTAACGAGCTGTAACCGGTGGGATCAGACTGTTTCTGTGTGTGTCTGTGGGCTCGTACGGTCTGATAAATTGAGCCGACGGTTTATTGATCGCTCCAGTGTTTCCACAGAGGATGCTTTGGGATGTGGAGGATCTCCAGGAACCAGAACCAGGATGTGGAACCGGATTAAAGAGCAATCATCAGTTTGAGGTCAGCAGTTAATGTAGATTTCTGTGAGCGGTTGTAAAGACGGTATCTGGATAAACTTAGAAGTAAATTCATTCCTGTGTTTTAAAATAGGAAAGAGGTTAGAAAACACTCACTGTCCAGAACAGAGAAACCAGAGCGTGATTTCTGGCAGGCGAGACAAGTTCAGCTGTGTAAAACCAAACCTAACCACTGGGGGGAAACCTGTTCCACAGATTATATCTGTATATGTATATCACTGTTTCTGAATCCTTTCAAGTTTTAATCTGAATGAAAACAGGTGGAGGAGCAAAGGAAGAGTTCTAATTCAGAATATAAGACTAAGAATTTTAGCGAATGTCGGCAAGATTTACAATAATAATCATTAATAATCTGTCAATGTGGCACCGGTTTATGTCGTAACTGTTGATTCTGAAGTTGTTCTGATCCGTGGGAGGAGTTATAAGATATAATGACTGGAAATGTCGCATTAAATTCCAAGTGGCCGACGTCCTGTTGGAATACAAACAGTCAGTGGGGGCTGCGTCACTCGAATGTTCTGTGGACCGATATCAGATGTAAAAGTTTGGCTCTTGTGACGAATGTATTGAGATTAATGAGTTTTGGAGCATAAACATGCATCAATCACAACTGGCGTTGTCTTTGGTGGAAATGCACTTGTCGTCCTTTGTGTGACTCACTTGTATACTGTTGTCCGTCAGTCTGGCCGTTGCCCACCGCTGCCGGGCCGCTGGAAGCCTCCGTTCTCCCCGCCGTAAGCGCCGCGGTCTCCTTGGCGGGCTCGCCGTCAGTCTGACCTTCTGCGGACGCCTCGGGGGCGCCGGAGGACGGATCGTCCGAGGAGCTGTCCAGCCCGTCTCTGTCCGGGGACAGAGGGCGACAGTGGTCGGGGATGTTCTCCTCTGACGGGGGTTCTTCAGCGGAGGTGGAGGCTGGGAACGGGCCCAGCGGGTTCTGCTCGTACATTGGACCCTTGAGCCCCGGGAAGCAGATCACAGCCAGATACCAGTGAGCTCTGAGGAGAAGGAGAGTTCAGATCAGTTTCAGAGCCAGACACAAACAGACTGAGTGATCGGTCCAACCGGAGACTCACGACTCGTTGATGGGAACAAAGATGAAGTCCTTCTGGAAGAGATCCACGTGCCGGGTCCACGTCTTCACCCTGTTGTGCTTCCGTTTCTGGATTCTGGAAGAGATGAAAGGATTCAGTACTCAGACTCCAGAATGAGAGCTGACGGTTGAACCTGTGCTCAGACTCACGGCAGGTTGGTGGTGTCGGGGACGTTCCTCCGCTCTCGCTGGTTCAGCCTCTTGTAGAAGAAGGAACTGAACACGTGGATTCTTTGTGCGTCTTCTTTTTTCAATTTCTCTAAAACTAAATATCTGATGTGGAGAGAGAAGAGAGAGAGAGGGGCTCATCACACAGAACTTAATATTTATATTGTACCATCACGTCTACAAATGAAGGAACACTTACTTTAAATAAAAGTCTATGATAACGTCGTTAAGGAATTCTCCATCATTAAGGCAGTGGAGGTCCTCATTAGTGACTGAGATGCCACCTTTGGCGGGAGGAGGAGGGTAAACCATTAATCTGGAACAAACATTAAACAACTGTTAGGACAATGTTTCTCTCCAGCTGTTTATTTGTTTGTTTGTTTGTTTGTGTTCAGTGTTCTAATATTCAGTATCGGCACTAACTGTGGAAACCTTTCAGTCACTCACTTGATGATTGGTCCAGAGAAGGTGGGCTGGAGGTCGGTCATGTCCTCCTCGTCTTCTTCAAAGTAGGTGCTGGTCTGCTGGCGGGTGGCCATCCGTGTGCGGACGGGCACAGAGACCGGGCTCACCGGGCCGACCTGCGGGACCTTGGAAACCGGGGAGACGTGGGAGATTTTGGGAGGGGTTTGTATTGGCTTCTCCTGCAGGGAGGGAGGGGTTGTGAGGAAGACAGAAAACACAAACTCATGTTTACAGATGTTGGGATCCAAGGATACCTTTAAATATGAACTTGTTCTTTTGAAGTATTTTTGTTGGACCAAAAGGGATGTTGGGTCTGAATCCTAAGTAGTTTTGGTTTTAAACAGGAAACACACCTGCCAGATAACAGACCCCCGGTGGGTCCCAATGCAGCCAGGGTGTGTCTCAGAGGAACAAACGGCTATTCTCCTTTTTTTTTTTTTTTATTCTTTTTAACCCCTTCTTTTTTTTTAATTTTTTTTTAATTTTTTTTTTTTTTTTTTTTTTCTCCCCCCCCCCCCCCCCCCCCCCCCCCCCCCCCCCCCCCCCCCCCCCCCCCCCCCCCCGGGGGTATTGTTTTTTTTTTTGGGGCGGCCCCCCCCCCCCAAAACACACAAAAAAGGTTTTTGGCGGGGCCAAAAAACCCTTTTTTCCTGCGATACCTGCCCCAGGGACTCGCACAGAGGCTGTTTGGCCTGTGCCGGCTCACAGGCCCTTGTTGTAAGTCATAGAAGACCTTACCTAGTAGTGTATGTTGGTTTTATCAGGTTAATACTTTGATTAAGAGGTTACAGTGCCCTTCCTCTTAAACTTTAATATAAAATAAAAAAAGCCTACATCCCCACAGTAATTACCATTTTTTGCTTGGTTCTGGCTAAAAAACTCTTCCCGGGGTTTCGTCTACTCGATACTATGTTGTTTCGGTCGATCCTAAAAATTTCTAGTACCGATACCCCCCCCTAAATCACACACACACACATATAGTCAGGAAAAGTGATCAAAACTCTGTGTTTTTTTTTTTTTCCTCTCCCCCGCACGTTTTTCCCACTTGTGCTGGGCGATATGGCTGAAAAATGTATTTGAACATTCTAAATAGGGCCGGAAATGAATTTTTTTTTTTTTTAAACCCCCGTTATTTTTTCTATCGTATGATATTGATCACGTGTCTATTGCTCTTGAGGCTCTTAGATAGGTGGCTGTATAAAATAAATGTGTTGTGTTCCAGACTTGCAGGGCCCACGCATTAATCCTATTTCACACCCTGAAACATCTAACGGGCGTGGTCGGTCGAGCTCAAGACATAATGACTTGCGGTTCTGGCTCTGGGTTTTCTTCCTATTTTTCTCTAACACAGTTCAAAAAACGAACATTCCATCAACTATTTTCTACACACACACATCACACACACACACACACGACACACACACACGACACACACACACACACACACACACACACACACACACACACACACACACACACACACACACACACACACACACACACACACACACACACACACACACACACACACACACACACGTTTAGTTCCTTTAAGTTGGATTGTACATTGTGTATTTTTGCTTTTATTATAAAATTTTATTATGTTTGTGTTTATATATGCTGGCCTATTTAATTTCGTATAAGAGTGAGTGATACCAACCTCTTCTATGTAGAACTCAAAAGCTCCCACTTTAGCTATTATTAATCATTGTAATTATTGATTTAATTATTAATCTGATTTCTGAATTAATAGTTAAGTGTAATTTTTATGAGACTGATCAATCGATTGGTTATCGGTCCCTTTATTTTAGGGTGGTGCCCCGAGGAACTTTAATATTGAAGTAATTTTCTATTATCTTTTGATAATTATCATTTTTGATCACCATTAATTGATTAAACTATTACAGTTAGACCACTCTAACACCCTACGTCGTAGAGCCGACACAGACATAAACTGTCACAACTTAACAAATACCTGCAATAATCTTCAGATTCCTGCACCGTTCCCACCAAAATTTCCACCATATTCCAGATAAAAATCACCAAATTCAGAAGCTGCTGTTTGTGTCAGTTAAATAAAAACTCAGTGTGTTGTAACCGTGTCAGACATTGACTCGAGATTTGAACCAGATGAAGAAGACTGTTTTCCACGCTCACCTTCTCCTCCTTCTGTTTGGAGGCCTTGTTGTAGTTGACCAGTCGGATGTTGGCCTCCTCGAAGGGCAGCTTGGCGGGGAAGTTGCTGAGGTTGTTGTTCCGGCCGATCTCGCCCAGAATGTCCTCCAGGATCATCTGCTCCTTCATCGCCAGGCCGTTCTCGAAGATCAAAACGATGTACTTCTCATCCGATTCTGGCGGCAGAACGAGTGTTTCGTTGTTTTCAGCTGGATGATTTCATTATGTTACAGCTGTAACTCCTAACTACGTGATAAATAATGTAGTTATACAGGAGGAAAACTGATTAAAATAAAACACTGCGAAGCAGCGAGAATCATTTTGAACCAGTCTGCAGTAGGGATGCACCGATCCACATTTTTTCACTTCTGATCCGATCCCGATACCCTTTCTGCCCCCTGGCTAAAAAATCCTCGTGCTGTTTCGTGTGGTGCTTTTTTGAATGTTCGATTGCGTTCGTAGTGTTGTACGAAGCGAGGGAGCTTCCGCCTCTCTGAATCACAGCTTTGCTAGCTGGCTGCAAACAGCGGGGGCGTGTCTCATAACTCTGTGTGTCATTGAGCCGAGCCTCTGTTCAGGAAATCTATTCCACAGTTTGCAGCTAGCAGACTGGCCGGCAGGAATCAGCAGACAATGTTAAAGCGCAGACATGGCTCATGGATATCGGAAATCATCGCAGGTTGGATCGGGAAAATCCGATACGTGAATTACGCTGGTATCGGTCCCGATACCGATACTGGATCGGCCCCATCCCTAGTCTAAATGTAAACTGAATTATTTATTAAACAAGAACAGAAACATGAAGCTCAGAATGAGAAGAGATGATTGATTCCAGATTCTGCTATCAGTTCATTTCCTGATTTACTATCACATTAACTATTATACTGACAGTCTACTGACAACATCAGCACATTCATCCAGTACAACTTTAAAACTACTTCATCAGATGTTAATATTTAGTCTTCTAAATGAAATAATTACAACTTGCTCTGATTAATTCAGACACTCTGAGAATCAATAAATATATTATTCAAAAAAAGTAAGACAAAAAAACCTTTATGAATTAAATTTAAGACATATTTTAGGCTCATATTGGTAAATAAAAGTACACAGACGTTTCCGTCCTTCTGAGAAAAGTAAAAAGAGGAAGTTGGACAATGTGTCTGTTACTGATTCCTGAGCTACGTTAGCATATCGCAGATCAACCAAACTCCATTCAGAAAATGTTAGTCTGAATTCAGGACGACGAACATCAACGGTTTATAAATGACGTAGCCCCCGTGGACTCCCTGTATATCACAGTACTTACGGTCCCCGGCGCAGTCGTACCACTGTCCTCCCGTCTCCGTCGACATGTTGAGCTGCGTGCGCAGGCGGACGCACTCCTCCGGGGTCGTCTGGAAGAACAAGACCGGAAGTTTCCGAACGCTGCACCACTCACAGCTGATCAGCTCCGACGCCTGAAAACAAACCTTCTCCATTGTGTTTCGCTCCGGACCTGACGACACACACAGAGCCAAAAAAAAAAAAAAAAAAAAAAAAAAAACAACAGACACACACACACACACACACACACACACACACACACACAGACACACACACACACACACACACACACTCCCACCCACCCACACACCCACACACACACACACACACACACACACACACACACACACACACACACACACACACACACACAAGAGTCAGTCACACACACAGACACACACACACACACACACACACACACACACAGACACACAGACACAGACACACACACACACACACAGACAGACAGACAGACAGACAGACAGACAGACAGACAGACAGACAGACACAGGAGTTAACTGTCATATAGTTGTGTTGTCCCTCCGCAGACGAATGCAGGAGGATGTTTTCAGGGTGATTTAAGTGGTTTTTAAAAGGTATCTGATTCCTAATCTGTGGTTTTATTTTGCAGAAATGACTAAAAGTCACAAAAACTACAATAAAGTAAAAGTTCCTGCCGTGTTTTTAAGCTTCAGATGAATCAGTAATGTTTAAAATGACAGGATACTGTATGTTCAGTCAGCAGTGGCTGCAGAGCGTCACACTGATGTCGGGTTTTATTTACTGAATTCATCGCTGTGTGTTCGTACCTTCAGTTTCCAGCTGGATGCTGTCGATGGAAAACTGAAAAGACAAAGAACAAAGAATGTTAGTTTTTCTGGACTTCATTGCTGGATTTTTAAGATTTTAGTTGGTTTTCTGTCCTCTAAAAGGCAAACTAACTGCACCATGAGGCCGTTCCACCAGTTTTTTTCTCCAGCAAATACCAGTTTTGACTGTTTGTAACTTCTCAAATAAAATCTGCGGTCTTTATTTACCTCAATTTAAAGCTGCAGAAATTTGTTAAGTTTATTCTCGAGCCCAATGAGGTATCTACGTCTCTAGATTTACGATCTGGCTCTTCCTAGAGCGCTGTCTTTAAGACTTGACCGTGGCTGAAAGAAAACAACCTTCCGGAGGAGCTTTATAAACACAGAAACCACCAGTGTAATGAAAAAGAAAGGCTTATTTATTCTAGTGTTTTTATTTATTCTCTCTTTGGACTTTAAGAGCCTGAAGAACTTTTATCTTTATCATATCTCTCGTTTGTCTCGTCTTTTACTGCGAACCAAATCTACTTCTAACATTGAACCTTGTCAATCGAATAACTAGTGAGAAACAAATATTTATATTGTAATAAACTGATGGAGAGAGATGTGTGGGGCCAGTTGTGTTGGTATTTCTGTTACTTTGTTGTCATCAGTACTACAGTGAAAACGTACTTTAAGCTGAATTCACCAAATCAGTGAAATAAATGTGAGAATATTTAGTAAACAAATCATGTAACAGCATATGTTTACAGCCCTGGACCACCAGGTGCTTTTCTACACAATGTTTCTACTACAAGGAGTTTTGAACAGTCTCAGTTTAACTCTGCTGCCTCTATTTGATTCCTAAGGGTCACACTGCAGCTCAGCGCTGAAACTGGCGGCCATATTTCAGTAAGGAAAGAGCGGAAGTACTCACGACGACGGGCTTCGTCACCATCCGGCGTAGAGTTCCCACTCTTACACTCCGACACTCCAGTATAATGCTGTCACACTTGGACACGACTTTGGGTTTCTTCGCCCTCGGTGAGAACTGCTCAGGAGGAGGCTGATTCCCAAACTGCAAAAAGAAATGTAACTGTTAGGGAGAGTGTTTTATTTTACTGTGCATTAACGTTGTAGTTTATTCAGAGGGAAATACAGCAAACAACTCTCGTCCTTTGTGGCTCGGCAGTAATGGATCAATGAGTCAGAGTTTCCATCCCCAGCGAGCTCCCTGAACACCGAGGAACTCTCAATAAAAGACTGCATCAAATATATCAAGCTTCAGATCATTTTACACTCCTTTGTTTTTCTTAAAGCCTGCAGTGTTTCACTCCAGTGCAGCACCTGGTGGCCTAGTTTACTGTGGAAGTATCACACACCCACACCCACACCCAGCAATGATGCCAAAAATGACAATCAATTATTCCCCTTGCATGGGTTTAACTAAAGTAATGAGTATGTACGGTGAAGAAAATACAGACATTTGTGGGTTAAAAGTAAAAAGAGTACAGTGACTGAAGGTTTAACCGACTCTGTTTGGTTTGTTTTTTTGACTTAAAAGTGGACAAAGAAGAAGAGATGTTTTAAAGTTTACATCCACAGTCGTATATTTAACAATTTATTACAAAAAATTATAAATATCGAAATGCATTTCTTTACAGAAACTGTCGTGTGTGGTGGTTTTAAATAAAGATAATAGTCTAAACTTATATTAAAATGTAGAGTTTTTATTTAAACAATAAGCAGCCTTGTGCAAATGTACAATACAATTCAGAAAGGTATTAACATGAAGACCATTGACAGTATATATATATATATATATATATATATATATATATATATATATATATAGGAGCTGTGAAGTGTCTGAAACCTGCAGTATATGTTACAGCCAGCAGGGGGCGCTCCACTGGTTGCAATATAATCAGATACCATTCAGTCTTATGGAGAAATGATTCGACTTCTCAGTTGATTTATTCCCTCCGTAAACAGTCTCCTGATGAGTTTCTGGTCTCAGTCTCTAGTTTCAGTCTTCTTCCATACAGCATGATGTTCATTTAGTAACTGATGGTCCCATTTAGAGTAAAACAGACCATAAAGCAGGGTATGCTTTAGGGCGGGGCTACCTTGTGACTGACAGCTCATTCTCAGTGAGTCCGTCCAGCTCAACGCACCAAACTCAGATCAAACTGTCAAACAGTGCTGATCAGATATGGATCCAGATTCTGTTGTTGACTATTTCTCTCCTCAGATCTGATCACAAAATACATTTTACTGTTTATCTGGAATACCAGATCCTGTGTGAGCAGGAGAGCCGCCAATGAGAGCAGCTCCACTCGCAGTACGTGACCTCCGCTGGCTGCGACAAACCGTCAGGCCGACGACCCTAACGCCAAACTCAAGGCATCAAAGTGGTTCTTCACAGACCAATTGTTAAAGAGATATTAACGGTGTACATTACTGTTTTAAAGCATGTTGTGGCCTCCTTTCTACGGTTTATTGAGGGGTAGCGATGTCTGAAAGTATACTTTACTTATATAGTAAGTAACAGATACGCAGGAGTGAAACTAAACTCTAAACCACAGAGACTCAGTGAAGTACTCACACAGCTTTCCCTCTTGCCGGTAACATTCATTTGAGTCATCAAAAGGTTTGATAACTATGTGAAATGTTTCCAAACCAGAGTAATCTTTTGAGCTACTTCTACTTGTACTTCAGTATTTCCATTGTATGCGACTTTATACTTCCACTACACATTCATACAAGATAAAACTAATAAGTGATGATGTATTGTTATAGATTAGACCCAACAGTAGAAAGTAAGTCCAGTCAGCCGAGTCTCACCTGGTCTTTCATCCGGGCTCTCCGCGGTATCGTGATCTTCATGTTGACGTCTTCGAAGAACTCCATGTTCAGCTCCTCCTGCTCTCCGGCGCTCTTCACTGCAGCCTCCACTCTGCCTCCAGAGGGCGCCGGCGAGGAGTGAGCGGAGTCCGCGGGTCGAGGGGAAACGCTGTCCAGTCGGTTGACGCTTCCCGTGCTGGCGTTGTCGGCGTCCTCCTCATCGTCACTGGACAGGATGACTGGGGAGGAAACATCAACTCTGATTAATAAAGTAAATTTAGGAACCTACATGTTATTCGTGCACTCTCAAAATTTGAAGTTTACGGATTTGGTTAACTTTAAAACATTACAGTTAATGTATAGAGCACATAGTAAAACACTTCCAGACTGTATCCAAGGGTTATTCACAAAGAGGACAAGCACTTGTCCACTGAGGGGAAATTTCATTTTTGAAAGGAAATGGGCAAGAACTAATATGAAAAGTAGATGTGTGTCAGTGTATGGAGTGACGTTATAGAATGATTGTGACACTGAATTGAAAGAAAGTAGAAAATATGGGTTCATTTAAGAAATTATTTAAAACCAAAACATTAGAAAGTTATGTAAGAAGTGAATGTGGGGATTTGTGAATTTCTGAAATCAGATATCTGGATATTTATGTTTTTAGATTGTTATGAGAACTTAAATTGTTTAAATTGTTTAAAAGTCATTGCTACTGACATCAGTTTTGTTTGAAGAAACTGAATTCATGTTTTAAAAAAGGATAGACAAAATAAGCTTAGGCTTCAGTCTACAACCTTTTTCGGGTCAAAGAAAACAAAAGAGAATAAAAGAGAGAATAAATAATTTGTAAGAAACATATAGGGATGAGGAAAGAATGATGATATATTAATTGTTTTGTTTATATATCTTATCACTTTTCTCTTATCTTTTTTTTGTTTGTCTTGTTTTGTTTGTTTTCATTTTTTAAATGATCGGAAAAATAAAACTTACCTACCTATACCTACCTAAATTTAAATAAAATTACAAAAATATCCTGTAGATTTACTGTAAATAATCATAAAGTTACTGCTTATTTAAATATTATTGTTCACAGATATTTACTGTTTATTTAATAGTTTAATCTATTAAACATTAAATTAATCTTTAAAAAAAAGGATTTGTTGTGTAATTTTATTGGATTTGTTTGTTTATTATTGAATATATATTATTGAAATTATTGAAGTTTTCACAACACAAACGTAGAATAAATGTTGTTTATCAGTGTATAAGCATTGGTAAACTGTCCAAATACAGTTGTTATCAGTGTAAACAGCAATAATTACTGTAATCTCACAGATAATAACTTGTATTACAGTTCTATAACTTTTAACATTCACATTAAAATAATAACAATCCAATAATAACAGCACTCTGCTGTAAATGTAAGTCTGATTATTGTATTATAGCAGAGTTCACCTGGATGTATAGATCATTGCATTGGTTTTACAGTGTTAATATCTTTAATTAAACATAAAAAGATTAAAAATTACAGAAGATTGAAGTGTAATTTTTCCACCTGTGATCCTTTGACGTCACATCATTCATCACATCCAAGATTTTTGGATCCAGCAAATTAAAAACACAAACAGGTTTATTATTTAAATAGTTCCAGGTTCTTTTCTGACGAAGATGCTTTGAATATGTTGACACTCTGGAATCTACCTGCATGAACGCTGAGCAGCGGTGGCGTCTGGTAGGTTTGTTTTTATGCCTGCATGGAAACTATTCCACTAATCCGTCTGAGTAATTTACAGTTTACAGAGAAGTTAAATTTTTAGGTTTAATTTAACATATAATTTAATGCATTTTGCATTTTGGGGATTTAATACACATGATCTCACTGATACACTGTGGATTTCAGGTTGTTACTGGACCTCTTTATCCACTGAGCTTCTTTGCTGGTGTTAGTGGAATAATTACTGTATATTCCTTCTATTAGTGCTTGAAAATGGCAATAAAACGCCCTCAGACAGATTTAAAGGTGACAGGTTGTTAATCTCAGCTCCCTCTGTAGTCATTTACAGGCTGATGTGAATCCTCTGACAGTTTGATGGTTGTATTTATTTAGCAGAATAGGAGCTGCTCTCGCTGGACGCTTCAGTTTGGACACTAAGGAGAAATATAAAGGTAAAGACGCAGGAAGGAAGAACATATTTCAGCTTTTCCTCCTCTACATCCTGAAATTTATCATAATTCAACCATAAAATGAGACAAAATTAAAAGATATTTTAACCCTCTTTGTGCAGAAACCCAGATACCTTCAGTCTGAAAACATCTGCACTTCTTTTTACTCACTGGGGTCGTTGAGTTCGTGCTGCCGTGCCGCCGCCGCCCTCTTCCCTTTCGGTGGGTTTCTGGCTCCGCAGCAGCCCGACGTCCCCGCTAACAGAGGGGACCGGCCATTGTTCAGAGGCAGCCCGGTTCCTCTGGTGCTCACGATGCGTATGGGCAGCGTCTCCCCGCGAGGCGCTCTCATGGTCGTGACTGGCTTGTAGAAGTTCTGCTGCAGGCTGTTTGGTCCGGGGGAGGGCTGGGATCGGATGGGGGGTCGGGGTGTCGGGGACGACAGCGTGGCCTGCTGACAGGGAAGCAACGCCGCACCGTTCCCGCAGTTCTGACATTTGCTGCCAACGCCGTCGTCGCTCGGCTTGTTGCACTTCACGCACACCGTCTGGTAGAGCGTCGGCCGGAGAGGCTGCCAATGACAAACACCGGTTAGATTCATGGATCACACTGTTATCACCTGATTAATCAGGGTTCCCGCTCTTCTTATGAAACCATTATCCAGGAGTTTTTTTCAACACTTCAGGTCAGCAGTTGCTCACAAACTCCAGTCTAATATAAAAATAATTATCTGTGCCAGTAGATTACATACAAAGTCAATACGGAGACGACTCGACTGGGCGACAAAAACGCGTGAAATTTGCCTCATTCATCATTTTTGAGTTGAAAATATTGAACTTTTCACAGTGTATTTGCAGGGTTGTATGTGAAGGAGCGAAGAGCTACCTGGTGAGTGTTGAAAATACGTGTCTGTCTACATCCTGATCAACCAAACTCCATTCAGAAAACAACCATTTTAAGAGTTTGTTCTTGGTTTTGCACAAAGAACTCGAAGAAGTAAAATCATAACGTGGAATCATCACAGAAATATCTGTTTATTTCAGACTCACAGCGCCACAGTAAGACAGATTACACTGCTACAGACAGATCGCTGTCAGTCCCTTTCACTCTGCGTCTGTAGTGAACAGACAGACTGACTCACATGGCCCAAATGAAAACCTTTTCCTGTTCCACTTCACGTCGGGTTAAACCACTTTGAGGTTTCGTACCACAGCCACTAACTGCAGAGTACAAACTAAATGTGCACCTATCATTATCATTACTATAACTATTATTATCTGTAGGGGTGTTAATTATTACACATATAAAGGCTTATGCATTTTTATTTTCTCTTTCTGTTTTCTGTAACAATGTTCTGAATGCATTAATGTATTGTATTATATACACACACACACAGCAATACTGTATCTGAGTGTGATAATCATTACAATCATTACACTTTTGATCCTTGAGTAATAATGCAACAGTTTCTTTTAGCTCTGATAAAAAGATAGAAAACTCTTTTCTACTTAAAGAACTACAGTATTAGTTTGACTTTGGTTATTAATTGTCCTGTTGATAACATACGGGACCAGCACATTTCCACGTCCCCTACAGTAACTCCACTCTGGTAGAAGCTGCAGTAACAAACTATTTGTGTAATGATGCTTTTCAGTCACAGTGTCAGTCTGTCTCTAAAGGTCAGCGGCTGATCACAGCGCGTCCTGTCCCAGAGAACAGCTGAATATGAAGCACAACGGGCTCTGGATTAACCCCTCACATCTACAGCAGCTGCAGCGCTGTGAGAGGACAGACAGAGAGACAGAGAGACAGACAGACAGACAGACAGACAGGGAGCTCATACAGCAGCTCGGTAACGAACCCATCGACAGGCTGAGGATGCCGAATCCATTTCTGACAGTTTTGGAACAGGAAATATAAAAAGGGCCTTTTTTTAACTACCGATTTTGATTCATTCTGAGTAGAATTTGAGTTTACTTACATGCTGTTTGCACCATGGGTCCGAGAGATCTGTAATTTCATCTGTGCTGTATGTTGTGCATATAGCATATTCTGACAATAAAGCTGACTTGACTTGAGTTATACATAACAGCAGCACCAGAGACACAGGTCAGTTATACAATGCTGCACAGCAAAGAAATGACAGCGAAATGGAAGAAATTAGAAAGATTTTGTAATGCTTTAAATGTTTAAACTGCTCCCAGTGGGCTGAGTTTGATACATTTTGTATTAATGATATAAATAACGTATCATTAAACTAATTAAACGACATCAGCCCACCGGGAGCTGAAATATGGCCACTTACGGTTCCAAATTTTCAGATTCAGCATCCACAATAACCCCCAAAACCCACTCCTATATTGTCCAAATCGGCAAAACACTTATAATTATTGTCCCCATAGCCGAATATTAATGCTAATTATGCTAATTAACCAACATATGATAGATAGATATCTGTCAGTTTGTAAATTCTGGGGACCCAAACTGAACTTTTCTAACAGAAACCGTTGCTGGCAGATAAACTTCTACAAAGAGACGCTGATGTTGAGTTTGTATCCGTGTACTTCCATTAGTTTTGGGGTGAATTGTCCCTTTAAAGACGTATTATTTGCTCTTTCTGTGGGGCGTCTCTTACCTCTGTTGCTTTGACCTGCAAAGGAAAACTACAGCAGTCCTCTAACGGTTTCCTCTTCTGCTGGACGCGGCGCTTAATGTTCAGGTTCTCCTCCTCTGAAAACAAAAGACAAAAACACGTATTTATTACTTATCATTATTATTATTTAAAAAGGTCCAGTGTGCAGGGTGTAGTTGCAGATCGCTCCCCCCTCCTTTAACGAGGCAGAAACAACGGTGGTCGCCAAACGCAAATGGTCCAATCTAAGTACAAACTGAAGTACATTTAATTTATTGTTTTAGGTATCAGATGGTGACATTTGACTGGTATTAATATCAACTACTTCATTTCTGTTCTGGTGACATTCCTGGATGTTCTTCTACAACCTCTAAATGTGATGTTAGGAGCACAAGGACAATTTTTGTTGTAATCTCTCTGAGCCTTCCCAGCCTCTTCCTCGTCTTTATCTCCCAACACCAAAAATAACAAACGTTTCCTCCAAGGTCGCTCCGATTATTTCGGTATTCGGGGAGTTGTTTTGGTTCCGGAGCCTTTTACCAGCGATTCATAAGCTCTCCTCCCATCGGCCAGCAGCTCTGAGGATTAACGTGGGAGGCCTGAGATCTGCTGGCAGGAGCAGGTCCGGCTCAGACCTGCAGACGCTGCTGGCTCACACACACACACTTTCCACAGAGATACTCATCAGTGCTCATCACACACACACACACACACACACACACACACACACACACACACACACACACACACTTTCCACAGAGATACTCATCAGTGCTCATCACACAGACACACAGACACACAGACACACACACACAGACACACACACCAAAGCCACATCCGAGAAAACCACAGACATTCAGCGGCGTGATCCAGCGCTCTGCTCCAAGCAGGAGGAACACAGTGTGCCTATGTGCAGCCTCTCTCCTCTCACAAACAGAGACTTTAAAAACACGGTGTGACGCGTTGTTGAGCTGTGAACTCTACCTGGGATCTCTGGACAGGTGAGGACGATGCTGTCCACTTCCACAGCTTGCTGCGTGGTGGAGAAGTCGTTTCTGTGGGAGAGAAATATAAAGACAGTGGTCAGTGGAGTCGCTGCGTTAAACAGGTTTTAGATTTAGATCCAACAGCAACTGGAAGCAGGTTTATTATGCCGGCAGGTAACGCGGAAAACTTTACACCTCGCTAAGATTCCTTTAAAAGGGTTTTAGAATTAAAACAAACACAAACTTCTTCCAGATTTGCTCGTTAAATGGAGAAATTCAGCCACCATCTGACTGACTGGTGAGAATTATATTGTTTTTAATGTCAACAGGTCAAAAGACTAAAACCAACAACATGTGATTAATACTTCCTGTCTGTGTCTCTGATTGGTTCCAACTGAAAACGTCTCACAACATCTGCTCGCTGTAGTTTGTAAACAGATGTGACTGCGTACCGGCCGTTAAACGTTAAACAGGAATAAGATCACTTCAGTCAGCTTTTGTTATGAAATGCAGCACATGGAGGTTTTTGTGTTAACAGACTCAACAGATCGGGGTCAAAGGTCGCCGTACAGAGGCACAGAGCTGCAGATATTCCACCACAGCATGAAAACAGAAGAGTGGAGGCCGGCTAATGATCAGCCAGACCGCAGAGATAAGCTGAACTGATACAGAGTGTTTCTCTACAGACGATCAGAGAGGACGACAGACTGAAACCTCTTATAACAATTCAACATGTTCTCTTTGTTTGTGACGATAAAGCTTTAAATGAATCCTGAAGAATGAAGAGTGACAGTTGCGTGGTTCTGTTGCTGGAGGATTTAAATGTGTGTAAAGAGGTTCTCAGGGACACGCTGGGGTCTTGCTTTGTTCTCATTCTCAGGTTGTCGAACACCAGCGCTGATCAGTTGGTTGCAATCTGGAACGTCACTAATAGATGGGACTAAACCCTACACACTGGACCTTTAAAGGACCAGGACCCGGGACGGAGAACGGGCTGTGAACTAATGCCGCCTCCTGATAGTCGACTTCACCATCAGTCAGGGGGAGGTTAAACACTACCAGTGTAGCAGCAGAGGGACCCAGCAGGGAATACTGCACCTTTAACTCACAGGATGAACTCTGTTGAACTCTTTTAAATACTTTTGGCAGCTAGGAAGAGAACTGAGTGCCAACCCTCCGACAACATTTGTCCTTATCTATAGGATGTATCAGCCGTATAGTCACTGACTAGAAGAACACCTGCTTTTACTAACACTTCTATAAACATATATCACATATGATGAAAGGCAACCACACACTGACAGAGTATCACAGAGCGTCGACACAAACAGCAGTGGATGAAACTGTACGTGGATAAAGCGTGAAATGAGAGCCAGTCTGTTGAGACCGGGCAGCTGGATCAAAGTCTTACCTTTCCTTCAGATCGAGGCTGCTTGAAGATAAAAATCAAGAAGAGAAGAAAACGTCTCACTCGTGGAATCAAACCCTGTGTGCCACAATTCACTTTCTACACACTTCACTTAAAGTAATTTCCTCTACAGCCGAATCCACACAGAGGATGAACGTAATGAACCATCAGTTCAATTACTGCTATCTCGTGTGCTTCGTCTCATCCTGTTCAACAGAATACGCTCTGTAATGCAGCTCACACTCATTTAACTCCCTGAAGAATTCAGGTTAATGTGACTGAGGATATAAAGGCTGAACATCTCATCCAACACTTCTGTCCTCTGTAGCCGAGGGTTTCAAACTGAGGAGCGCTTCCCCAGGGTAGAGCTGTACGCTGACCTGGTTCACCTATCAGCACCAATCCACGTTTAGGCTGACGGTATACGGTTCATATGGTATCATTATAGTAAGAAAACAGTTGGTGTTGGAGCTAGTTGGTTAACTCAACACATCCTGAGGTATCATACCAGCAGATATTTTAAATGCATCATATTCTGACAGATATTGTGAAATGATTCATGGTTAGTGTCTGTAACAAATAAACAAACATCTGGAGAACACAATCTGTAGGCCGGGACTTCATAATGCTGTCTGTCTCATTTTAGCTTCATTAAAAAGTTCCTGATGCATTGACCACAATGTCATTTCAATACTATTTTGATTAGCTGTGCAGCCCTGATCGGATCGGAAGTGAAACCAGTGGATCGTCTCAACCTCAGGGGATTGTGGGAGAGTCGAAGTGAGACGTGAGTGAAAGATACTGTGTGACCTTCACTTCCAGAGGATATCATTATCTCCACATTCCTTTATTAATACGTCCATAGACTCCTCATAACACCAGACTTGGCTGAGAATCATCAGGTTCTTAGGTTTTCTTCAGTATCAAAGTGACCCAGTGACAGCAGGTCCTCTTCACAGTGTCCCCACAGCGGACGTACTCAAAGTAACTAACAGTTGAACAATAAACAGGATAATAAAGAGCTCAGGTTGTAGCCCACAGCCGAACTCACTGAACATTATCCTCCTGCTTTAAGTAGGTTTTGTCTCTGGAATAAAGAAGTGTAACAGAGAGGAGGAAGACGGAGACGGACTTTAAAGGCGTCTCACCTTTGGACTGGTTTCCTTATTGCGGAGGGCATCTGTGCGTGCTGGAAGTGTCGCCCCTGTAGAACGATTCCCTGCGACGGTGCGGGACTGATGATGAAGTAGTTGGTTCTGTTGGGGATCGGGGAGGACGTTGCTACTGAGAGAGGGACCTCGCTGCGGGACAGACGTTTACAGCGTAAACACAAACACATCATAAGAACAGGTTACAGCGGACCAGAATGCTGACTAATCAAATGTTTAGGGTTTAAATATTATCTTAATTCACCTTTTAAATAACTTTTTATAACATGTGTTTAATGATTTTATTCTATTTATTCACTGTCTGCTTCAATATCCTGTTGATTCATTGTTGATTACAGACTGTAAAGTCACTCTGAAGTGTGTTTTAGGACATTAGTTCCCAACCTTTTTCCTTTAGGGACTCCTTTCTAATCATTTAGTAAACTGACGACCTCCTTTACTGACATATTTTATAGAAAAAATGTATTTCAACAGATTCAGTGTTTTCTTGTCGTTGATGCTTTGTTCTATTACGTTTCTTCACAGAAACAAAGTAAATGCTGAGATAGATATCAGCCGGCTGTGTGAATGTTTACAGTTTGTATCAAACCTTAAAATCAAGAACTCTCGTAAACCTAAATAACTTTTATTTAAATGAAGTTATTATTGTATTTATTTGGCTGTTTCCATATAATTCACATCACTGGGTTCACAGGAAACTCTGATAAAGAGACAAAATGGAAAAAAAAGGTTTAAACATTTTGTCAAAGATTAATAAATAATAACCTATATTTTAGTAAGTAAGTTCCTTAAGTCTTTAAACTGTAGATTCATTATTATTGATTGTGCTGTCGGGTATAAAGTGAACTGAAACTTCTCACAAAAATATGAATTTGTGATCTAAAAGCAGAAGTTTCTCCTCATTTAACATCACAGCAGAGTTTTCTTTATTCCAAACCACCTGGAAATAATCTGAGGTCAAACTGCTGCGCTGTAAACAGGAAGTGCCGCGCTGTAAACAGGAAGTGCCGCGCTGTAAACAGGAAGTGCCGCGCTGTAAACAGGAAGTGCCGCACTGTAAACAGGAAGTGTACCTGAGCCTTTTGGGTGCCAGCTTGCTCAGAGGCCTCGTGTGATTGTTGGACCGGTTCTCGTACGTTCTCAGCGGATCCGAGGGAGTGAAGTGTCTCAGAGAGGGAGACTGAGGAGGGAACACCTTCATTAAAGTCAATAAAGACAGACAGACAGACAGAGACAGACAGACACATCGCTCTGCAGCGACAGACAGACTGCTGCACCGTTTGGGCAGATCGGGAGCCCCACTGCATGCTGGGAGCCCGTCGATGTGAGATGTGGTGAGGTTTTACCTTTTTCTCGTCGGGGGAGGTCGGCTGCTGCCTGTCCATCTCCTCCACGCTCACCACGCTCTCACTGAGAGGAAACAAAGAGGACGTTACTGTCTGTCTGTCTGTCTGTCTGTGTGTCTGTCTGTGTGTCTGTCTGTTTGTCTGTCTGTCTGTTTGTCTGTCTGTCTGTCTGTTTGTCTGTCTCTGTGTGTGTCTGTCTGTCTGTGTCTGTATATAAAATTATAATAATAACATAGTAATATTACGACTTTATTCTCGTAATGTTACGACTTTATTCTCACAATGTTACGACTTTATTCTCACAATGTTACGACTTTATTCACAATGTACGACTTTATTCTCACAATGTTACGACTTTATTCTCACAATGTTACGACTTTATTCTCACAATGTTACGACTTTATTTTTCCCCCCCAAAAATAATAAATGTCTCTCAGTCTGGCCCTAACACTCAGTCGCGGGACGGAGAGCAGTGTGGTGGGAAAGTGATGCAGTGCAGCGCCGGCGGTGGAAACGAGGGCCGGAGAAAGTGCTTACTCATGTCTCCGCTCCTCTTCACTGTCACCAGAGAGAGAAAAGCTCCAGTTGTGCTTGAACCCTCCATCCCGCCTGGTCTCTGAGCGGTCCAGAGCTGGGATGGAATAATAAACTCACATCAGAGCAGAGACACAACACAGAGAGCCAGCAGCTTTAATTTAACTAATATTCACTGTATGAAATGTCACTGCAGCAGAGTTTCATCAACACATTCTGCTGATTCTTTAACTTAAAGACAATAAACACAAACAGATAAAGGTTATAATTACACCACCATGTATTATAATGTGTAACATCTGTCTGTATACGAGCACTGCACATCTGTACAGTTATTAATGGTTTTAACTTCAGAACAACTGGAAACAGTTAGTGTGTGAGCAGCGTAGAGCCGACACCTTCTGATCGATCAATACGTTCACATCAGACGATCGCTGGTGTTTGATAAGGAGGAAAGTGTCTTACTCCTTTATTCTCAGGGGCCCGAGGGACGGACGCAGACCTGATACACTAATATTGATTATTAGAGGTGTGAAGAAGAAATGTCACATCGTTGAGACTTTAATAGTTTTTCTGACCCAAAACCGATCATTCCCACATTCATAATAAATAATAAATAACTTTAATTAATACAAAGGATCCTCTGGGGAACCACCCTTAAAGAAGGGAAACTAATAATTGATTGATTCAGTCTTGTAAACTATTAATTTGGAAATCAGATTAAATATTAAATGAAAAATTACTAACTAACCAAAATTACCAAACAATCGATCAAATCAATCAGATTGATCACTCGAGGGCTGAACAGACCAAGTAAAATCAGAGTAATATTGATATTACAATAAATCAACGAGGAAGGCACTAGAACACACCTCAACTATCCTCAATAACTCACCAAGTTAATCCTTAAAACCTCAGTTTGCTATTTTCTGACTACGATCTCTCCTGTAAAGCTTTAAAACCTCTAACAAATCACAAAGCAGAGGCTTTAAATCCAGAAAGCTTTCAGTCTGTAAAGTATTTGATATATTTAATAAATATACTTTTTATGTTAGATGACGTATTCTCTGCCTCAGCTTCACCGGACCAAAACCTCACCGACATAATCGAGTTATCCATCTGGCTGGAAGCCCGGCAGGTAAATACGACCTCAACCTCGCCGTTTCTTACGAGAATCGCTCAGCGTCATTTCACACACACACACACACACACACACACACACACACACACACACACACACACACACACACAAAGTTGCTAAAAATACCCTACAAACAACCTTAAAAAGTGTTTTTCTGTCCCTGCAAACCAAATTCAGAGGCCCATTTCCTCTCCTGGTCTCACACTTAATGCCTCTGGCCTCTCTGTGACGGGGGGGGACAAAAAGTGAATAATCCATTTATGGGCCTTTTTAAATGACAAGAAAAATCATCTTCAGAAGTACAAACGTCCATTAGATCCAGATCCCGGAGCAGTTCTGCTTCCACATTAAAAACCTCTTCCAGCAAACACACCGGCTCCATTCTCATCAATCACAACAAATGCCCCGATACTGTTAGTGAGGGGGCATTTAGCCTCCTACTGAGCTTCAGCATTCGTTTAGTCTAACAGCAGGGGGGGCTCTGACGACAGCTACTCCCGCACAGACTGCTGAGCTTCGTTACATCGTCCCCTCGTTTCCTGTCGTCTCTCAGCTACATAATAATAATAATAATAATAATAATAAAGTAACTAAAGCTGTAATCTGTAGCACATCCTCATTAAACAGTGTATAACCTCTGGCTCTATGTTCTATATGTAGTTGAGTTCTTACTTTATCCCAAATGTTTCCAACAATGTTCAAACTCAAATCAAATGCACAGAGAGGAGCAGATAAAAAGAGTACACCTAAGAGACAGTACTGTCCTCGTCAGAATTAAAAGCTAATCTAAAAAAGTGGGTCTTAAGCTTCGATTTAAAAAGGCTGAGATCAGTAGTGGTGTGAATGTCAGGGGGCAGTTTGTTCCACAGTCTGGGAGCAGCGACGGCAAAAGAACGATCGCCCCACTGTTTAAGTCTGGACCTAGGGACCTCTAACAGAAGCTGACCCGAAGAGCACCGGGCTCTGCCACAAGTGCGAAAAGTTAAAATCTCTGACCAGTAAGAGGGGGCCGAGCCATTAATGGTGTTAAAAACAAACAAACAGAAGTTTAAAATCAATTCTAAAACGGACTGGAAGCCAGTGGAGTGACGACAGCACAGGAGTAATGTGTTCGCGTCTGGACGTGCTTGTTAAAAATCAGCAGCAGCGTTCTGCACGAGTTGGAGACGATAAATTGAGGACTGACTGAGGCCGACGTAAAGAACACTACAGTAGTCCATCTCGAACCAAAACATGGATTGTCTTCTCGAGATCCTGCCGACTGAGAAAAGACTTCACTCTGGTTAAAAGACGGAGCTGAAGAAAGCTCGTACTGACAACAGAGCGAATCTGTTTGTCAAATTTAATCCCAGTATCAAATGTTTCCAACAACGTTCAAACTCAGAGAAATCTGTGATTGTATTCAGGTAACGCTGCGTTTCACCGGTCGCCTGTCGATGGCGTCATATCCCCTTTGTGCCTGCGTCAGCGTTGTGGTTGTCTGTCAGAAGCTGTCACACATTGACTGTTGATCCAGTGTGAAGCCACATTGTTACCATCCACTGTTTAGATCTCGGTGCTGTTTAACTCTAGATTCACTCTGTGGATCAATCGACTCCCGGTAGAAACCTCCTGAACACTGAGGGAATCCTAACCGGGAGAAACTGCAATGGTGGTGAAGACAACAACTCCCATGATCCCGCGCTGCACACGGGTCCAGTATGTGACAGTGAGGAGACATCTTGTGCACAGATTGTTGGACTGATCGATAAAAACGTCACATTGATTACTGAGACAGATATTGATCAGATATCAGAGAGGTATTGATCAGTGCTCAATACGGAGCCGTTATTAGAGCTTTATTATTATTTACTCTATCATTGTCTGTCCCTCACACAGGCAGAAATAAGATGAATTACAGCGGTTGCCTCTTCGTGCCCCTGAGCAAGGCAGCAGTGCCACAGTTAACCTGTAGGAAGCTTTAATGACGTTTAATATCATTTATTTAGTGTATTTCAGTGTCCAGTGTTTCTAATGAGACTGTGACACTCACAGGAACATGAACTCCAGCCTGAGTAAAGACACACTGACAGCGGGAAACTCTGTTTACTACAATTCACCATTTCTGCTAGCTAGCTCACATTGTGAAGCTATGAGGCTATCATGGAGCCAGCAGCAGTGAACACGCTGTTTCTGTTCATTAATACAGTGTTTATGTGTTTATTGATAAAGTGTGTTCATCAATAAAGTGTTTATGTGTCTATTAATAAAGTGTTTATGTGTTTTTATGAGCTGTATGAAGCGTTATGTGGCAGCTAGCCGCCGAGCAGGAGGAAGGAAGGCCTCTCTGAGCTAGCGACGAAGCTAACGACGAAGCTAACGATGCTAGCTGCAGGCTCCAGGAACCGGACCGCCCCCCGCTGCCTCAGCCCCTCCAGGCCGGAGATGTGGCACTGTCACCGGCCTGGCAGCGCTGGTCGCCGGGCCGCTGTGTGCGGGGGAACCGGCCGCTGTGTGTGCGGGGAACCGGCCGCTGTGTGCGGGGGAACCGGGCCGCTGTGTGCGGGGGAACCGGCCGCTGTGTGCGGGGGAACCGGGCCGCTGTGTGCGGGGGTTCCGGGCCGCTGTGTGCGGGGTTCCGGGCCGCTGTGTGCGGGGGTTCCGGGGCTTACCTTCGAAGAAACAGCGTCTGTTGTGGGCCATGTTTATTCCATGATCCGGCTCGGTTCGGTCTGTTAGCTGCTACCGACCCGCTGACAGGAAAGTTACCGCGAAAATACGCCACGCTGCCGGAAGTCGGGGCTCGCCTTCAAAATAAAAGTTTGTGTGAGTTATTTTTCTCCATGTGACGTCATTTTAACCCTTTAACAATGAGTATATAAATATATAAATATATGAACAAAAACTCAATTTATTTGTATTTTTATATTAAAATCCAATAATGTTGTCTATATATAAAATACTTTATATTTTATTTTTAATTCTAACTTTAAAGGGACATTGTGTAGTGTTTTAATGTCTTCATTCATAAATGTGTCACAATGATCTGACTTATCCTCGTAAGTGAAGAATTTCTTATCTGTATAAACATTGGACGGGCAAGTCCATGGAGGCTTCCATGTCGTTCCACCAGTTTGAAAAACTATAATCACCGAGAGGAACATAAAGCACTAGCCTACCTGTCTCACTAATCCACAACGCGTTCTCGTTCAGAGCCAGCGTCACGTGACTGAAACCAGCTATAACGGAGAAGGAGATCAGTGAGAGGCACATTTGAAAGTCTGCACTGCACTTTAGTTAATAATGGAGGATCATACTTATGGCGAGCCACAGGAGAAGGAATCCTCGTCACCAACAAAGCCAAAAAGGGAATTAAAAAGGCAACGTGACCGGCAAATTCAAAAAACGAGGGTAAACATCGGGGTAGCTTTTCCCAGATGGAAAGAGTTAATGAAGGAGAAAGACTTTCAAAGGGACGCTGAAGTTGCCTGCTTTCTCCTCCACAGGTAGGCTTCTTGGTACATAACAGCTACCGTAGTTGCAATACGCATTTGAAAACGCGAGGCACTAGAGAGCACTATTCGTTTGAATGCAAAATACAATTTCACCACTAGATGGGAGAAATTCCTACACAATGTCCCTTTAATGTTAGTTAAATGTTAGTTTGTTTTTAATTTTAATTTTAGTTTAATGTATGTTTTGTAATTAGTATGCTACTTTAATTTCCCTCAAGATAAATAAAGTATCTATCTTCCTGTAAAACTAAAGGAGACGTACGTCAGCATGAACTAACAGATTTAAACCAATAATAGTGATATATGACATCACCTGTTAATCAATCTTTAACTTTTAACTGACTATATGTATATATATATATACATACATATATATATGTATATATATATATATATGTATATATATATGTATATATGGGCTTTCAGGGGAGATCACTTCTGTATATATTCTGATCTGAAGTTAATGATAGTGTGCTTCAGTGACGATGGCAAGAGCAGCATTATCCTTTTTAAAGTGAATGAGTGATGAATCTCCCTCGTGCACGACTCATACATCAATAATAAGTTCACACATAATCCAAAAATAGAAACGCATGGTAAAAACAGCACATGGCAATCCCTCCAGAACAGTTAACACAAATTCAATCGATCCCTCTCTAACTGGAAGTTGCCTTCAATTTTTTATGAATTATTTTACTTTCTCCTGCAACAATCCCAAAAAAAGCCCTAAAAGAGCCTTGAAGTTTGATATTATCAATATTTTAGATAAATATCCTGTTTTCAGAGGAGTTAATGTGTTATTAAGAAACTCTTCCAGTATTTTACACCCTGTTGTTAATGGAGAGAATATTTTCCCTCTGACGTCCTCCAGCTGCTCCACTCAACAGACACTTAAAAAAACCATTAAATGACATAATACAAGTGGTGAGTTCAGGATATTGACAACATGCAACCTGTTCACTGGTGACCTCCGCCCTGGTTCTACAGCAGAAAAGTAGCTTTATATTTGGTCCTATATGTGTATTGTTAAATAAAATAAAATAAACATGCAGAATGAATTCAGCAAAATAGGAAATTATCTTGGCATCTAAAAGAAAGTATAATTAAAAACACTAAATAAAATGTAATTGTGACTTAATTAATTTACAGGTTTATTCCTGCTAACACACATCATATATCCCTGTTTTATTTTGAAGGTTCCCTCCGGAAGTCAGTGTTAGTGTCTGTGCCGCTGTTAACCCACTAACCTACAGTTCTGTCACAATGCTGGAGTTTGTAAATGTCAACTTCTTATTCTGCTGTTAATCTCATTAAAGAAGATCACAGATGTTTTATTATATATTAATTAAATATTCAAACATGTGACAGGAAGTAAAATAAAGTCATTATAAAGTCACAGCTGAGGATAAATCAGTAAAATAAATATTACAAGAGATTATAAAACAAACATACATTTTTAAATCCCAACAGTAATAATTTATTTGTGATTATTTGTCCCACAGCAGCATCATATTATAATCAGATATATTGATTGAATTAATGACGATAGGAGCTAGATGGCGATATTCAATCAATGATCACGATCAGTGTCACTGTGATCCTCTGCAGTCACTTTATTATAAACCGTCATACAACAATAATGTTGTTTTTTTAAACAATCTTTGACATTTTGTGATGATCAGATGATGTAATGGAGGAAGATTTAATGTTATAAATCAATCTGGAGCTTCAGCTGATTCATATTTTCATTATTAATTCATTTAGATGATTCAATTAAAAGACCTGTGTGGGATTTAGTGGCATCTAGTGGTGAACTTATAAATTGCAACTAACTGAAGACTCAAAAACATCTTTTATGATGATCTGAAGGTAAAATTAGTGTTTTCAAAGTGTTTAAAATATAAATAAATATATACATATATCAATACATATGGTTTAAATGACTGATTTCTTCAAATAGGTGAAATAATTGATCAGGTTTTACAGTTTGTGTCACTTAAAGTACTAATAAAAGCTGCTTAAGAATCATTTTAACTTACAAAATAGAGTTTTTCACATTATATTAAGACTGTTAAAGGTTGGTGATTTATTCTGTCTCCAGTCAAAGTTTATATAATATATTATATAATATAAATATACATTATATAACACAAATATAATTCATATAATACTTTTTGAACTGAACTCCTGAAAGAAAATACAAAGAAATATGTTTGAATCAAACTATAATTAGAAGTAAAATGAACCCGTCTTTCTCCCCCACCAGGGTTAGGGCTTATACAGCAACCATTAAAAGAGCGTGCAGCCTTTAGCACTCACACACTGTGATGTTGTTTCTCTCATTAAAACACATTAAAATGCACATTTATACAATAATCTTCAACATTTCCCCAGAACCATCATGACCGCCTCCACGCTGCCGCCTCTGCAGAATAATGAGAGCGTTATTCCGTCTCCAGCGGTATATATAGTCCATGATAACTCACAGTGAAATGTGCAGGGTTGCAGGATTCGCTCATTAGAGTGAACTGAGTCATGACCTTCGCCTCCGTTAATGCACACAGATATTATCACACAGCGGCGCTCTCATTCGCCTCGAGTTCCTCCAGAGGTCCAACTTAATGGAAAACTGCAGATAAAGCAGCAGCACAGAGGCAGAAGGTAGTGACAGCGTGAGGGACACCTAGTGGCAGAAAGTGTCCAATAAAACCTTTAAAACATTAAATATTTAACTTTATACGAACAAAAATCTGCAGCCACAGAATCTGTAACATATTTCTAATGTGTGTGGTGTGTGTGTGTTTTAACCTCGTCACTGTGTTTCAGTGAACTGATGTAATTAACACATTTTAAAGTGTTGACGGATGAAAGCAGAAAGTCTTTACTGTTTATAATGTGTCACACACACACACACACACACACTGATGAGGTGTTAATGTCAGCTGTGTTGTGCCTGCTCAGATTCTCACTGTTTCTCACTTATAACACCCCCCCCCGACTGCGATTGGCTCTTATTAGGAACAAATGTTCTCCTATTTACAGGTTGTGGAATAAATCATTTTAGTGTTTGAAAAGGTTCGCCTGGACCCTCCCTCCCCCTCCCTCCCTCCCTCTCCCTCCCTCTCTCTCCCTCCCTCCCTCCCTCTCCCTCCCTCCCTCTCTCCCTCCCTCCCTCTCTCCCTCCCTCTCTCTCCCTCCCTCTCCCCTCCCTCCCTCTCTCCCTCCCTCTCCTCTCTCTCTCCCTCTCTCTCTCCCTCTCTCCCTCCCTCTCTCTCTCTCCCCCTCCCTAAAATTACAAATGTATCTGGGAACAGAAGCAAGAATCTCATTTATTAAATAAAAATATAAAGTTAGATTTTATAAACTCAAATATTTGCCTCAGTTAGGTCTTTAAAGTCTGTTATCATGATATCACACTGCTGACGCGCCTTTTGATGAATGGTCAAGATTTGTTTTCACCGTGAACTTCTTTAGAGTTTATTCACCAGTTTTGAAGTCGATCTAATAGATTCTCTTGGAAGAGTTCGTTAAAATGCGACGCCTGGAAAAGGTTAAAATGTGGACATTAAATGAAAGATTCAGACTTTGTGTTGCACACCGTACGTCCTTAAATTCTGTGAATAAAACTGAATGAAATTGATATTTTCATTCCAGTTCAAGTCCAGAAAAGTACGAAGTTAAAACAATCAAAAAGAAGAAAACGTCTTTATGATTGTTAGAAATTAAAATAATAAATAACACAGACAGAATTATATATAAAAATATCATAAAACTCATCTGTGATATTCACAGGAAATAATCAGAAAGTTTTACACAATCTTAAATATAATGTGAGACATACAGAGAATACATTCAGTTTACTCTCTGAAGGAAAAAGGTTGGGAACCAGTGAACACCCCCCCCCCGCTGCCGGCTGTGAGCGGAGGGGGGAGTGGTCTGGAGGTCTGGAGGTCTGGCTCTCGGACTGACTGGTAGCTCAGCTGTTGGGGGGTTTGTTAGAGTCTCAGTGAGTCAGTGGAGCTGCTCGCACACAGACGGAGAGCGGGGGGGTAAATATAGAGCAGGAACGTCTCCAGGAGCTGATTTCATTCTCCGGCTCCGAGAGCAGCGACAGGAAACAGGAGGCGGTGCAGGAGGAACTGGACCTCACTGATGTTCTGAGGGACCGGACTCGGGACTGAACAGCTGAGAGCAGGTAGGACTCAACAATAACAACAATAACAACAATAACTGGATCAATATATAGGAATGTTGTGTTCAATATTTATGTTTATATTATATCTATAAATTAAAAAACTATTCAATGGAAAAAAATATAATTATTAACAATTCAACCAAAACCAAAGTTTAATTGTTTGAGTTTTAAGTTTTTAAATAAACTAATAATAATTAATAATGATTTACTTTATTTTATTTATTGTTTATTTGTTTAAGGACAACAACATTTATAGACTATAAGCTGATCTATGTTGCTCGTCTCTCCACGGGCCTTAAAATAAATAAATACACAATAAATACACGACTATACTAAACTTTAATATTTAAGTATTTCAAAAATAGTTCATTATCAATACATTGAAAAAACATAATAAATACCACAATTTAATTTTCAGACACTCAAATAAATATTTTTAAATTTCAGAATTTTTTGTTTCTAAAATTCAAAGATTAAAGTTTTTCTAAAGAAGAAAAGTAAATTATTTCTAATAAAATTATTTTAATCCAGTCAACAAAAAAGTTTTTAGTTAATTTAAAAACTTAAATGTTTGAATTCAAACTTACTTATTAAAGACTTTCAGTTTTAGTTTGTTGAGCTGATTTAATGTTTTTATGAGGTGATGAAAATAATTATGATAATTAAAGTTATTTCCCAGATTAAATTAATAAAAACATTAAATATTAACTGACATCAGCTTCTGGGAACATTAGAAATATTTCTTACTTCATGTTCATCAATATTCTCATATTAATATAATATATTAATATTATGTATTAAATGATATTCAGATAGTGCAGCCCCACAGTGAGATACTATATTATTATCATTTATAATACAGTATTATTAATAATAATAATTATATATATATATATATATATATATATATATATAAGTAATAACACTGAGGCCACTGTGGAACTATTGGATGTTGAAAATGTTGGTCGTTGTTCATGTGGCGTCCAGGAGGAGGCAGAAATATCTGCTGATCTAAACAATCGATCAATATTCAAACTCAGTAGCTGTGTTCACCAGGATCAATAGATTATCTGTGAATCACTGATTGTTTCTGATCGAACTGATCGGTGTGAATTGATCACTGCACAGCCGGTTGTTCACAACATCTTCACAAAGTCAGTCCTCCTCTTCCTCACACCTTCATCCTTCAGACATTAAAATGTCTGTGATGAAGAGCTGATCTACAGTTCCTCACATCCACTGGATCCACTCCATAGTTCACAGTCAGTTATAAAGTCATTATCTGATTACTTTACAGACTTTAAACATTATTAAAGATTTCACCAAGAATGAAGGAACTAATATTAGAGTAATATTTAATGTTATAAAGACTTTTCTGGATGTAAACGTTGTGTGAATGTTACTTAAACGTTCAGGAGACTATAAATGTTTATAAAAGCAGATTTACATTAAAATTACTTCAGGAACTAAAAGACATCGATGGAAGATTATTTCCTGTCTGTATTTATTTAATATTTACTAATGATTCATGTTGAGGAATATTTTTGTTACTTCATGAATAAACTCAGTTTAACATGTTAATATTAATTAATTATTAATTAATGGCACATTTATAAGGTTAATAAACTAAAGCAGAAATATTAACGCCTGCAGTATTACATCGTCTCATTAAAATATAAAGTTTATATTGAGCTTAAATGACATAAATTAGCGTTTGATTATGTAATAAACTAACTACTGTGCGCTCATTGGGAGCCTGCAGCACAGCGCCACCTGCTGGGGAGGTTTCTGTTTTTTGTTAAATACATGAAAATATTAATAAAATTACAAAAATATCCTGTGAATTTAAATGTGTGATATTAAATAATCATAAAATAACTGTTTATTTAAAGAAATGTTTCTTTTTTCACATAAAAAGACTAATATTTTTGTTTATTCACAGATTAAACTGTTAATAAAATTAGTGACAATAAACATAATTGTCAGAAATAAGTAGCCTATTTGTAGTGTTATTTTATGCTGCTGGAATATTACCTAATATGAAAGAAGAAAAAAGTAGACATTATAAAATATCATAAATCATAAATAAAAACCTTTAAAATATTATTTATATTCTAATATAATGTCCAGTGTGGCTTTAAAATCAGCACAATAACAATATGTTGAAACATGACAACTATATGAAGTAAATAAAGTCTATAAATCAGAATATTAAGTGTAATGTTGGAGCGAGGAGCAGCGACACACAGTAAACGCTCCTTACAGGAAACATTAGAGGACATTAATTTAATGTTTTACCAGAGTGCTTAAGCTCGACTGTCTCTGAGGACGAGCTGCTCTTAGTGGAGACAAACAGCTCAGTAATGGACACCAGTTTTATCTTTAACAACCATCAGCTGCACTGTGACGTTCTCCAGAGGTTGAATCCTAATGATGGTAATCCTCTGAGTCTGTAGTCTATAGCGCCACCATGAGGTTGATCTGTGTTTACTGGACTCAATCTGTACAGTGTCGGGTTATAACTGAATCTTTTACGTTATATTACAAACATTACTTTGGGGGGGGGAGGGGGGGAATCAGGTTTCAGGGTATCCAGTGAAACCACAGACACATGTACATCGACGCCACATTGGCCAGTTCTTCCAGAAAAATGCTGAGTTTTTTTGTGATTGTTGCGGGCAAAAATCCTTGATTATGCGGCACGTTTTCTTAAAAAATGCGATGGAATATGATATTTATGCAATTTTATGCAATGACATTGCAGGAATTTGCAAAACCCGCACTTTGATAAAAAGAGAAAAAAAAGTGATTCCCCCAACACCCTGTTCTCACTAGGCTACTACTACCTAGTCATTTCTTATTACTTCCTATGATAAGCATACTACATCACAGAAAGTGCTGGGAATATTTAAGTTCTCCTCTTGTTTTATTTCAGACCTTAATAAACACATGGCTCAAAGTTACAAAACATTGATGAGTCAAACAAGTTCTGTAGCTTTACAAAAGGAATGTGCTACAACTTCTGTAAAAATGAATAAATAAAATATAAAAAACTTAAATGTGTGCTTCCTGTTTTACAGAGGTAGCTATACAAAACAGACATCTTCTGTTAAACTAAGTGCTTCCAATGCACAAAGTGCAATCTCTTACTGTAACGTAAATGTACATACCACTAATAAACTTACAACTGTAAGGTTTTTGAAACTAATATGATTTAACCCACTGGTAACAAAAATTTGCAATCTTTTTGTTGGCAAATGAGACTGATTTGTTGGCTTAATGATGGCTTCATCGCAGGATTTGCAGCTTTTTGATGATGTTCACGTCGTGTAATTACGTCACTTCATAACGTTCCCATGGCAACAGGGGAAAATGGCTGCTCTTGTGTGAAGTAAACGCAACATTTTTCAACTTTCTGCTAAGATATATGTGACTTTTTTGCAACAAAAACTATGAAATCAAGCCCCGCATATTTTGCGCGGAAATCTGCAATTTATACGGCGAAAGTGCGGTGTATATGAAAGAATGCGGTGATTGGCCACTGGATCGTACACCAACGCCACCGCTAGTGGTCAACCAGTATCAGTGGCAGTCGAATTTCTCTAATAAAGAAATCCATATATGTAATGTAATCTGAATACTTGTGGATTAAAAAAATGGAAAACAGCAGGTCCTCCAATCAGAAGGTTGTCGGTTCGATCCCCGGCTCCTCTCGCTGCATGCTGAAGTGCCTTTGAGCAAAATACTGAACCCCAAACTGCTCCATCTGTGTGTGGATGTGGTGAACAATGTGAGTACAGTGTATAATATGTATCTTTGGACGTTGCTGTGGTTCAGTGTGTCCTGATGGCGGCTGTAAGAATCGAACCTGTGACTTTCAGTCTGTGTAACCTTAAATATGGAAAATGTTCCCATTTGATCAAAGTTAAACAAACAATAAACAGAGAGGCTCTTTGGCTCCACGTCCTCTGTGTACCCAGCATGCTTTGCCCTGCCCAGATCTCGTGGGAGCTCTCCGTCCATTAATAGCTTTTCTTTCCACTGTTTTTCTTTTAAAGTTATTTTGAGTGTTTTTGCTGTGAGCAGCAGGAACCAGAACCCGAGGCAGAGACCTGGATACTCAAAAACAAAAACTGCTTCATTTTATTTAAATTGAATTCAAACAAAGATATTTTCTTGTTATTGTGAAGAAAACACCTGCGTCAGACTGTTTGTTAGCCAACAGAACACTGATTAGGTCTTGATGATGATCCAGATGTGAGATTTTCCAACAAGGGATCCTTCAGGGATGTTGAAAGTCTCTATTTCACTTACAATTCTTCAGCAGAAATGATGTTTGGGTGTATCGAATTATCAACTGTTGATCGTTCTCTTACCTTCAAACCATCGTGTTTGTGGACGGTGACGTTGGTTGTTTGTTTGCACTTCAGAAGTTATCTGGACAGATTCTGATGAAATCCACGATTCCTCTGAGAATTACTTCTTTCCTTCGGGACACAAACGCAATCTTTACTCCTCCTCGGTGAAACTACTTCAGTGGCAGCCTGCGGAAGAAGCACAGCAGGTGCATTACCACCACCACCACCCTGATTCATGTAGCCCAGGAAAACCAAGACTGAATCAGATTTATCTGCGTGAATCAATGTGTTAAGTATTAGCTGGATTTGAGCAGATTTAAATGTCTGTGACGGTCAGACCTGAACAGGCTCTTTGTGTTGGCCTTCAAAAAGTCTTAGTGAGCTGTTGTTCCATCAAGAAGTCATTTTAATCAAACCATCTATATCCAACAAACAGAAACTAGTAAAAAAGACACTGCTGTCACATTATAATGTTCAGATTATGACTTTAACTGCGGAGGTTTTTAGCATTTTTGCCCTCTGACCTTCGTCCCGACTCCATCACCTCCTCCGCCATTAATACGTTTTCTGTCAGCGTCTCAACAGTCTCGCTGTGTCTTCTCGAGGAAGCCCAAGGCCAGCTGATAAGACGGGACCATGAGATCATTCTGCTAATTCAGCTCAGTAATCTGTGTTGGAGGTTTAGTGTCGGGGTGCCGAGGGGCGTTCAACAGCGTCTGCCCTCTTGTTTGGTTTCATAACAGCGACTGCTGTTCCCATGACAGCATAACAGGGGCCGGAGAGGAGGACTGTGTTTGTTTGGGTCCAGTTTTCTGCTCCGAGGAGGCCGAACAGCTGATAACATCATGATGGAGGACGCTGGCAAAGATGCAGTGTTGGGTTTAAAACTGAGTTATTGCAGTGGACCTCAATAAGACCCAGACCAGACAGAAATATTAACAGTGGGGGGGCAAAATGCTTCTATAAAGCACGCTGAACTCTTTTTCATAGTATTCAGAGCAATGTACACCAGCTGTGTCCTGGTTCATCATCTGCTGTGTTCAACAGAAAGTCTGATTACCGTACTTTCACTACTACACACAGACTTTCTCAGAGCCCGTAGAAAAACATCTAATTTAAGCACTAATGCACGTGTTTTTGTATTATAGTTCTTATAATACATCATTGGCCTGTTGTTAAGTCTATTTCCACACATTCAATACTCACTAACTTCAGTTACAAGAGATTATTGTTGTTCTCAGCTAACTATTTTCCTACAATTGTGTTTTTTAAGACCCAACGTGTTCGTCCAACAGTCTGACGTTGTTCGGACTGTTGGGTTTCTTAATAACATTTAGAAAGGTACGTTTTGCTGTTTTCAGATATGAACATGTCAGTAAGAGTCAAAACCAAAGACTTAAAAACTTAAAAGTGTGCCACTAATCGATTAATTTCCTGAATCAATAACATTAACGCTACTCGTTCCCAACAAGTCGACACTTTGTTTGAACCAATCCGACAGCAGGAGAGGAAAATGACACCAAAGATAATTTAGTTTTGTTCTTTCTGTTGTTAAACTGAGATTAAATTTGGCATTATGACTTGTTTAGGACTCGAAAGGACTCGAATTCACTGGAGACCGGCCTCTGATCAAACTTTATGTTTGTTGAATTCATTCTCAGCAGTTGATGAATATTAGCATGTTTACTACTGAGGGTACGTTTGTTTAACTCTTGATGAGTTTGAAAAAAACTAAAAAGTGGTGAAATAAAGAAACTCTAATATATAAGACATTAACTTTAGGACTCCAGGTGTAAGTGAGCTCGACTTTGGCAGCTTGACCACATAACCCGCTCGGGGATATGAGAGATTTCACGGATCAATAATCAATTACTGTGTCTTCATTGGTTGATTGGTGACGGTCTGCGATGGGAGTCTTCTCTCTGAGGTCACTGATGGGAGCTTATTCCTCTCTCATGAGTCATTAAGTCAGTGACGGGCCGACCGCCGACCACTGCAGATTCACCACCACTTGGGAGCTAAATGGCTCGTAAAATGCAAAATGACGTGAAACGAGCGGCGGTCAAACCCTGTTTTTTTACTCTCCCCTGCCCGCTCTCTCCCTCCTCACCCTCCTCTTCCTCCTCTCTTTACTCCCAGAGTTTATGAGGGAAGTGACTTCATGCTCAGTCCATCTGAAAGGCATGTGAGACTTGGCTGCTGGTCGGCTGCATGTTGAGAGTGATGTCAGCTTTCTGGACTGGTCACCGCTGATTAGAGCTCTCGCACAAACCGCCAGGAGGATAAAAACCCGCCTTGTTTCAGCCCACGAGTTCCCCCCCGATGACTGACGAGGTCCGGGAATGTATTGCAATTAAAGTCGCCTGGGGCAAGATATTTATGTTGGGTGCAAGAAGAAGGAGTGTCCCACGCTGCTGTAGATCTGCCTCAGGACGGGACACTAATCCTTATAACAGCGTTATAAATTATTTCAGAGAGATTATTTTGGCAGATATTAAGATTTCTGCATCACAATGTTCATTTACACTGAATAAACTATTAAAATCGTGATGATGTGACATTTTTTGGGCTCTGTTCCAAACAAACATGTTTTCTTAAATCTGGAGAACAAGGTTTGTAGACTGAGGCAGAACTACAGTCCTTCATTATAATGCAGAAGTTGCTATGAGGATATTGACCTTTGATGATATTCAAATATATAAATAATCTACATTTAGGCCGACATAAAGTGAATCTTCTGTGCCTAAAACTGTCATTATTGGCGGTTATACCAGCTTGTTACGCAACTTTGCATTGTTGATCGCTTTCGATTAGCAATCGGTTATTAGCACTATAGCAATCAGTCGTTACTAAGACATTTCTTAACGTATAGATTAAATGAAAAATGCCTTTTAAATCTCTGATTACTGTACAATAACAACTTTATCGGTGATTTATGAAACTGGATCATATTTTACTGGTTTTCCCTCTTTCGTGTCCGTTAGCGTTTGGGACCGAACACAACCTCAGAAACAGACGGAGGACAACTCATAACTTAACTTAAAACTAATTTTATTAGGAAATACAATGTTTGTGTTAATGAAAGACTCCGCATCCTGTCTTCAGCAGATCAACTCTCTGCCCTGGTTTTATGCTGCTTTTACAGTAAACTGGGCTGCATGTGTGATTTCTATTTCTGCAGCAGCCTCTTCACGGTCCTGCTGCTCACTCATCTGCCTTAAGACCCCCTTATAAGGAGGCAGGTAATGGGGTCGCTGCAGTGAGAGGTTATCTGACGACACTGTATTTAATCTCACGTTTTAAATAAAGGAGCTGCTGCCAACAAATCTGGAACCAAGAACCAGGACTCAAATGTACGACTGCGGGAAGGTTCGGTACACAAACGTTTAGTCAGCTGTAAACAAATCCAGAGTCACGAAACTACAAATAATCCAACACAGGAACGTTTGACACGAGGTTCAAAGACCAACTAACACACAGACAATAGGTACTCTATAGGGAGGGACTAATGAGGCACAGGTGAACACAATCAAGGGCAGGAAGTGAGGAGAGGAAACTACAAAATAAAACATGAAATGAAAACATTGAAATACTGAATGATCAAGAAAACACAAGTTAGCCTCTTTGACCAGAATTTAGAAACTGTCCTCTGTTTTCAGCTGAGTACACATAGTGATGGTAGTTTAGGAACAGTTCAGGTACGTTGGTACGCACACATTCAAGGTATTTTAAAAAACAACTCCTACCGCGATCAACTCGCCGTACGTCGCCGCTGCTGCTGCTAAAAAACATAACATTCGACGACGACTTTGTTTCATTTTTGGGGCACTTGCTTGAGAGTTTGGGAGTTATGGATAAAACCTATATTAATGCCTAAAATATAGCGCTCCCTTATGGTGAACGTTGTTATTAGAGCTTGACCTATAAATCGGAATGACAAAGATACAGTATGTTTGAAATAATTCATGTAGTTTATCCACCAGAGATCACAATGTGAAGTCATGTTAGTTTACTGTTTGTTATATAAAGGTTAAAGACAATCTATTAATATATTGTTTTAACTCTACGTATTCAGTATCGACCTCTGACATCCGGTCTCATCATGTGCCGTCCACAGGCTGTTACTGATAATAATTGTTCTATTTTGGATATCGCTATGACGTGCTACAGATGGTAATGTGAGCCTGTAGTGACATTTAAGCCCCAACTGTAAGTGTCACTATTTCTAGCACGGGTGCTTGATAGACTGATATTAGCCGAGCAGCGTACAGTGTGCTTCAGCCTGCAATGTCGAGTGCTTTTCCACAGATTCATAAAAGCCAGAAGGACCTGCTGTACAGTGTTGGTGCACAGAATATGTGTTTCTGTGGTTCACTGTGCAGGTAAAGGTGCTTATATAGTGCAGGAAATGTTTCATCAGGAAGCACCGTTCTCACCCAGTGTGTTACCTCCCAGATTCCTCTCACCACTCATGCTGTTTTACAAGCTGGACAGAAATAAACCTCCGAACAGTGGGTGGCTTCCTGCCAGCTGAGCTCATAGAGCAGACAAACCTCTGGCTGGTGGCTGCTGGAGGTTTCCCATTAAAACCATCTCCTCTCACTGGGAGCTGCTGACTTTTAATTTTAATATAAAAATAATAAAATGAAAAAGATGATTAGTTTAGATTATATATAAGTGTTGTCAATGAAAATGAGTTGAAATTGCAGTTAAACAACTATTAATACTATTCATACTACTAATACTGCACTGGATCGTACAGAAAGATACTAAAAGGAGCTGAAGTGGCAGTCGGTCCATTGCTAGGTTGTAACAAATGGATTCTAAGACATTTGCAGTGGTTGCTATGGTGATTCTATGTGGTTGCTAGGTGGTTGCTGTAGATTTGCAAAAACGTTAAGGTTCCGGAATTCAGGTGACTCATAGTTTCAGTACAAAAGATACTAAAAAACAACCTGTTGTTACGTTTAATTAAAAAATGTCAGACGTACAAAGTCTGTGAACATAAAAACGTTTCAGTTGACATTTTTAGAAATGTAAAATACAGTAAACCACTCGCGCGTTCATATTTACGCTTTACAAGTAAAATCAACATCTGCAAATATTCGCCTCCCCTTTTCTTCCACTATGCGAGCGAATAAAACCTTTCAAAATTCTTCTGGAGGTGAAACAGATTCACATCTCGTTGAAGAAGTCAACAAACCGACTTTATGTGTGTGTTTGATCCCTAAAATCACTGGATTACAAATCATCCTGCACAGGGCATTTCACTGTAAAAAACGTCTGTAGATTTTACAGTGAAAAACTGTCCAACAATGACAATAAAAGACAGTAAACTCGAAATAGGATAGAGTTTCTGTAACAGTAAAATACCGTGATATCTCATGGAAAACCTTTATTTCTAGCTTTTTAAAGGGTTTTATACAGAATAAAGAAGGGTTTTTTATATAGAATGTAAATTGCACAGAAACCCACTCACATAGCATAGTTGGACCTGTATGTAGCTAGTAAGTAAGCCTGCAGACAGCAATAGAAGTAGTAGTAGTAGAAACTAAATAATTTTAAGCAGTTTTGAAGACAATTCTCCTGAAAAACATAAAACATTATATATTGAGTTTTAAGGTTCATCACTGAAATTGGAAATGGTAGTTTGATTTATTATTTATCCAAAAGTATCAGGTCTTTATTGAGGAAATAATAGGTGGTTATAGGTGTTTATGTATAATAATGCAGACATATGTGGCTTTTTTTTTGATACACAAACATTATTATGGAAAGCATGATAACCAATTTTATCATTATTATATAAATAAAGAAAATATAATATTTAATTACTTATATATACTTCACTTTATTGTGACTCCTACATTTAGTATCATACCACGTTAGTATATACAATACTATAGGTCATACTGTTAAAGATACAATAATAGTAATCCTCTTCTGTGGCCTCTAGAACACAAGTTTTATATTTAAAAAATGTTTTTTGTGAAGTTATAAGGATCATTTGTCTTTAATTTATGTTGCAGTTTCATAAAAACATCTTTATGCAGCTCATGTAGAGCAGGCTAACAATTTTATGGTGGTACCAGTTTTATTTGAGGAGGAACAAGGACTGGGTTGAGTGAGTGTATCTGGCTCTGCAGTCGTCTGCTAACTGGACTCTGGACTCTGTATCTAAAGCCCTCCTGCAGCACAGATGACTGACTGTGTGACTTTCCCCCTTATGGTGAGTTACAACGACAGGCCAGACCTCCTCAAACCTCCCCGTGAAGCTGATCGTTCCCTTTTATAGGCATTTTTCAATCTACATGTCTAAATCATGTTGCACGTGAAAGGCACAAAGTCTGAAGAACAAAGTTGAGCCTGTGAATGTGGACAGCAGCCAACGTCCAAAAGAGCTCGGCACATTAAAGTCGCATTAAAGTCAACTTGTATTAGATATTAAACAGTTTCATCTTCAGATCAGAGACAGCAGATAAATAAGGACGTTTAAATAATGTATTTCCTCTGAAAGTGAACTGCACAGCCCATCAATAGATACTAAAAACAGGGTCTGAACTACAGGGGAGTCTTAATAACACACGAGCACCCTGAAAACATGAATTGTGAAGTTTTGGCCCCTCCAGGATTTTCAGGGCTTTGTCCATTGGCTTAAAATGTCTGAAGATAAATTGGTAGTAGTTTGGTAGTAAATTGGACAATATTACAGGGATTGCTTGAATTTGTGTTAATTGTTTGCGATCACAACATCAGCATTTCTGTTTTTCTGCGAACTTAGGCTACTGTTGATGTTTGATTTATGTGTCAGGGTGATTCATCATTAATTCACTTGTTTTTTTTCAACATAGATTAGCGTAGCACGTAGCTTTATAGTACAGGAAAAGAGCAAGTTGACTTAGTGAGGGTCAATTACCAGTTATCAACTTGTAAATACTGTTCTCTTCAACATTCAAGTCATTGTTACGACTGTGATTTTACCAAAGGCTCTGATATATATCTGACTTGGCATTGAATAAATGTCTCATTAATGTAATCCATGTTGTTTACTTTTAATAATGAGACAATGAAGAAGGAGTAACAGAACATTAAAGGATTCAAAGAGAAGGAAACAATTACTGACCACAGATGCTAACGATAACGATATGATCTATATTTACACCAGGGCTCACACTATCATTACAACGTGAGCCGAAACAAACACAAACAAACGTGACTCAGTGTTTGAGACCGTTGGAGGGTTTGAACGTACGTGACCTCCGTTTAGCCGACCACTGTCGAGGCGCTTTAAGTTAACGTGATAAACAGACAGCGGCTGTTTATTTACAACAAGCGGCGTTGTGGAGGAGTGTGAGAGCTGCAGCTGTGAAGTAAAATGGAGGTTCAGGCATCCGTGAGATTGCTGATGGATCATAAAGTGATAGCCCTGCAGTTTCCCCTTGTTGGACACAAGTGGGGAGAACCTAAAAATACCCCTTTTAATTTCACCAAACAAACAGCTGCGTCTGCTGCACAGCTCACAAACCGAGGCGAAGGACAGACGTACAGTTCAGTGTTGGATGAATGGATGACGGTTCACTCTTTCATCTACATTAGGCTTTCAGAAGACTGGGTTAATAGTTGTCTTATTGCTTCCAGAGTAAACTGGAAAACGTGGACAGTAAACGTGCTCTCGTACTCCGTAAGTATAGCTGTAAGTTTCAGATGACTAATGCTAATATTAGCTTATATTAACACACACTGTTTAAACCACACGGCGCTATGTGTTAGCATTACTGGTAGCATATTAAGTATTATAGCTGCGTTCTCATCATGTCATACGGAGTAATGTGGGAACCTAATGAAGAGGACAAACTACTGGACTGACAAACTGACTGAACACACTTGCTATCCCCGGACCTCTCTGCTAGCTCTCTGCTAGCTCGTGGCTAGCAAAGCGCAAAATGTGACTTTTTTTAACAATTTAAACAAATTTTTCTTGTAAGAAATAAATAAGAGAATTAAGATTCTCCAGCCGTGCTGCACATTCATCATGACCCACTTTGGAGACGCTTCTGGGGTCAAACCTGTGACCTTCTCATTACTGGATGAGTTTTCCAACCAGTAGGACACCCGGCTGCCAACATACCTCCTCCACCACTTATCCACTGTAGGTCTCGTGTGTCGACCACAGGCCACAGCTGTGAGATTTTATCCAGGCTGAAGCGTAAATCAGAGAGAACAGTTTAGCCTCCTCACGTCTCCCTAAATATCTCTCTCCAGGGAGCACGAAAGACACAATCTTCAATTTATTTGGTGGGTTTTATTTTTGGTTCATTTACGTTTGTTCCATAGGAGTTCCACTTTCTGAATCCATCTTCCAGAAGATGCAGCGGTTGCATCCCAATGTAAACAAATCTGTTAAAGCCTCAAAATATATAGAAGAGTTGCATATTTACAGAACCTTTTATCAAAAGCTTAGATAGTAAACCACATTATAATCCTGTCTGTCTAAGTATTAGACTCGTGATTGTTTAACAAATAGTTATAAAGACACATTAAACTGCAGCTCCACTCGACTGGTTTCAGGCTTTATTACAGATTTATGCGTCTGGCTGCAGGGATTAGTGCGTCTGAGGTCGTTCAGATGTTGCGTGTAAAGGCACGTGGAAAACGCCATCTTTATACCAAAGGTGCTTTGGGAGGCTGCGCCATGGTTGCACCTGCCGTTACAAAGCAACCTAAACATGCTGCAGGACGATTAATGATTAAGAGTTAGCATCACTGACTAAACTTAAAACAAAGATACGGTCAGAAACACTGGTGTTGTTTTATTGTGTAGTCAGTTTTTCACGTGTTACTTCCTGTTTTATTTTGTATTTAACTCTCCCTCTTGTTTCTGATCTGCTTACTTCCTGTCTTGGTGTGTTTTGTAATTGTTTGCCCGCCTTAATTAGTCTTCACCTGTTGAGAATATATCGTCTGTGTTCATCTTTGTACCTCATGTTGTGATATTACTGCCGGTTGTTCTGTGTATCGGACCTTTTTTATTTGTGGTTTCACCTGTATCCTGCCTCTAACTGTCCTGCATTTGGGTCCCATTGTCTTGGAATCTCCGTACATTTCCAGCACCGTAAATCCCTCACGCACAACCTCAATGACCTAACGTTATAGCTAGCACCAGTTAGCAACGTAAAAACAGAGAAATGATCTTGCTCACCACTTATCCAAAGATCTGAGCTGATGTATCTGCAGGCATTGCTCCTTCCGTTTGTGTCAAAATATATAAAAATACTTCACAGTTTGGCGTTAGGGTTACCGATTGTTTCATTCTTGTCACATGACCTGTGGTGCACTTGAAAAAGTTGAGATTCTTCTATCTCGGTACGGCGTAAATGTGCCGGAACAAACAGGCACATCGTAATGAATGTGCTATTTAAAGTAATTAATATTAAGCCCGTCAGTGAGGTCCAACACTGATGTTGGGGGAGAAGGTCTGTCTCACAGTTCCACTTCAACCTAAAGGCGTTGGATGGGTTTAGTTCAGGACTGCAAACTGGAAGCTGACATTTTCAGGATTTCACTATTCATATTTTTACTGGGACAGAACAGGACAATGGGTGGGAAATGTAGTGTCTGATGCCTTCAAGCACACCTGTGTCACACAGACAGCTCAGGGAATATCTGCTGGCATTTTAAACCAAAAAGGGGGACACACTCACCAGAGGAAGAGTCCCAGTCCTTCCTGAGAGTATTCGATTAGATAATGTTCACTCGTTCTACAGACTCTCCAACTCCAATATCTTTCTTCTCCAAACCTCTGACTGTTCCCTGGAACTGACATCAGTACTCGAGGAAACTTCTGGAGGTGTTGGAGAATCGCTAAAGTTGTCTATGGAGACGCAAGTGGAGTTATTGTCGTTGGCCAACGATTGGTGTATTGTTTCTTTGATGTGAAGTAGTTTAGACAACAGTAACACGTGTTTGTCTTTACTCTGTATTGGTAGTATTTTTGACCAGTCTTTTTTGACCTTTTATTGTTGAATTGTCATTTTGAAACAGGAAATGTCTAAAAGGTCTAAAATATCATCGTATACTGCATGAAGCATCCCCACATCCTTCTGGGCGTATAGTAAAAGAGGGCAGAGGTTTGAAATAACAAAAAGTCCAAGATTTAAGGAACTGGTGGTTTTCTAAAGTATTTCCAAGACGTCATGCAGACCTTTGGATGTGTTTGAACAGCGGACTGTTTTAGTGATGGTCAAACCCTCAAAGTGGAATCTATCATCAGTGCTCAACTGTTCTTCTCCATCCTGGTGTAACGCTGATAAGGTCACCCTGTGAAACAACTCTATGAATCAGAGTTCCTCTCCTGTGGAACTGTTTACATGGATCAGTTTGCTTATCTGGGACTCGACACGACACCATGCTGGTATGTGGAGACTCTGTTCAATTGAGACCTGCAAAACACTTTGATGTAACACTTGGCAACCAGGATGAAAATATTCTACACAACCTGTAAACAGACCGTCTCTATTTACAGACCTCATACTCACTGATTACTCACTGTTCAGTGATGAAGGTCAAGTTACTTCAGAAACATCAACAAAATGTTAATATGAGTTCAGTTTATCCAAAAGACACTTTAGACGTTTCTCTCAGCTTTTCTAAAACTTTGAATTAAACAGACATTAAACTTTAACTGAATGTTTTGGACAGATGATCAATTATTTTTAAGTCCTTCAGAAACTTGGTTTGTTACAATAGTGATTAACCATGAACCTAAACTCTAAACTCAGTTTAGGACTGAAACAATGGATGGCAACATCCAGCTAAATCCGATTAAACAAAATTAACTTTTGTGTTTCACGTTTTAAGATATAACAACAGCTTATTATGTAGATATTATTGTTAATTATTTATTTTTATTTAAATTATTTTCATATCAAACTCCCATTCCTCCACCTTCCTGAAAGCTGAATACCAACTTTATGTTTCACATACTGATCACCTCTTCAATTTGGGCTCCAAACATTGTACTTTGGTTAAATGTAGTAAAGTAAATCATTTATAGGGAGCTCTCTACAGTGTATATCAGTATCTCATGATTCGTCCATCAGCTTTGACTTTGGCCTACAAGTATTGTTGTAAAAGGAAAAGACTGTTGGGCTACAATGAAAGGGGAAATAACAAAATCATGAAATCCAAACTAAAGACTTCAACTTGAACTTCATTTTTGTCCCCAGAGGGCAGTTGGTTTTACAGCAAGGTATAGAACAATACATAAAAGAAATATACAGACACAATACACTACAGAAAGTAAAGAGTCTTAATGTTTGAGAATGAGAGAATTGATGAACTCCAGACAGAAAGATCTCCTGTTAAAGGTCCAGACACAATGATTCTTATATTCAGCTGATTATACACTAATGAAAACGTCCCTTTAAATATTATATTACATTTCTGATAATAGATCCTCCTCAATGTTTCACACTGGACTCTTTAATTTGTCTTTAAAACCAGAATTTGCTGCCGGTATCGCTGTGGTGGACTGTAGGAGAGTTTACTGATTCCTCTAAATGACCTACATCAACAAACAAGACCATCATCATCTGATCTGAAACCAGCTGCATTCTCAGACTCGTCTTGGCTTTAGATTTTTACCCACCGGCTCCACCAGTGACTGTTCTAGTTCACCGATCTGACCGTCAGAAAGAAGAAGGTTTTGACACGTGGGAGATTTTGGCGTCCTCCCTGAAATAACTATTAATAACAGGCAGCTGTAAAGTGGTTGCTACCGCTTCCCTGCCAGGATTCTCTCTGGCTGAGTCACGGCCCTCTTTCATCCAGACCCGCAGCCTCGGGGAACTTTGGCCTCATTCAGATCCAATAGCCTCTAACCTGCTCCTTTGTCACCCCCATCCTGACCCCCGACCCAATATCAGACCGACCAGCTGTCGATTTCATCATCGTTTGTTTGTTAGCTGGACTCACTGAGAATGAGCTGTCAATCACAAGGTAGCCCCCGCCCTAAAGCATACCCTGCTTTATGGTCTGTTTTACTCTAAATGGGACCATCAGTTACTAAATGAACATCATGCTGTATGGAAGAAGACTGAAACTAGAGACTGAGACCAGAAACTCATCAGGAAACTGTTTACTGAGCACAGAAGTCAGAAGTCATTTCTCCATAAGACTGAATGATATCAGTGTTTGATTTGAAAAAATCTAATAAAAAAATGTAATATTTAATTATATATTACTATTATTTGGGTCTGAAGCCATCGCCAGCTCCCTCTTTTTCATCTCCTTTCTTTTCAGGTATCATGATTTATGTGCAGGTCCTATCATAGCAAAGAAATCCAACATTAGCTAGTAGATCAGTAAATTTCTCATGTCATGTGGCCGGTTGTTGTCTGGCTGTGCTGCACTTTTGATTATTTATGAGAGGATTTTCATAATAAAACAGGGTACATTTTGCTGAAGAAACAATAAATTAAATTGAATTTAGAGGGATGGCCTCAAAAATACCTGGTCCCCCTGTTTGGTGTTAAAAATTTGTGCATTAATTTAGAATAATTTAAAAAATAATGAGTTAAAAATGGAAGTTTATTTAATGATCTGTTCTGGCCACGTTTTAGACTCATTGATGGGTTTAAGTTTAATGAAAACTGTATTTGGAAAAATGCCTGAAGCCTTGGAACTAAGACAATTTATTGATTTCTAATGCAACTTTAGATATTTCTATCAATGTTTTTGAGGTAAAATATCTTCATTCAGGGGTTTTTCCAATCAAATATTGATATTTGTGACTGTTTGAGATGTATTTCTCTCACCTTCTGGACACCACATGAATATTTCTATATCCTGATTTTGGTGATCTGGTTGTCATTGTTTATGTTTAAGATGCAGAAAACTTTCCCCATTTCCACCTTATAGGCGAAGCTGCATTACTTATTCTTTTACTGTAGAATTGGATTCCTTCTCCTAATCAGACTGTTATTCTTTTAGATTTACCTTCCAGGCAGCTCTTGGTACGAGGTCATTTCAGTACGTGATGAAAAGCATCTTGCAGGAGCTGAAACTTTGATAGGTAAGATAGGTAATCCATCATGGGGAACATTTCATCGCCTTTATTTTCTTGTCAAAGTCGAGCTTTCATCACTCACTAATGTGCTTTTGTGGTGCATCCAGTTAAAATTTGAGCCTGAACTGCCAAAAGGTTTTATATTAAAGGGCCGCGTTGCTGGAAAATTGTGCGAAGAAGAGAAACAATAAGCAGATATGGACGTTGTGGGAAGGATGATGAAGAATTCGGTTAAACATCTGACCTTAGAAACATCTGGTTTTCTAGGATTGTTGTTTAATTTTATTGGCATCCATTTTATTCCTCCTCCCAGGTAAAAGATGCGATCCAGGAACTGCACCGTGGAGGGTCCAGATGACGGACACGTCCAGCCCACTAAAGCTTTCATAAAGCAGGAAGACGAGAACACGCCGGAGCTCTCAAAAAGGAAGATGAAAGTGCAACGAGAGGAGAAGGACGGGAGGACGGCAGTGTCTGGAACCACAAAGAAAACTCAGAAACCTGCAGCAGGAAGCAGGAAGGCAGGTCTGCCGGATCTGTCGAAGAAAGACCTGCTTCAACTGCTGGGTGTCATGGAAGGAGAAATTCAGGTACGCATCGTTTCAGGTGACATGTATCTGTTGATGTTTGTGAGGAGCGGTCTATGAGCTGTTAGCAGCTCCACCGAGAGGTAAAACGATCAGATTCAGCTCGTCTTCAGCAGAAAAACAGCTTTTACAACCAAAATTTACATTTATCGTTAGGCGGCGGCCTCTAGTGACTGTAGGAGTTATGATGGGAGCAAAGGAGGAAATCAGGTGACGCCTACGTATCAGAAAGAGCAACAAACTCACATAGAGAGGAGGTTGGGGTGGATGGACCTAAAAGTGACACTCACATCATAATGTATAACTTAATTTATCAGTTAAAGTACAAACATGTCTTAAGGACATAAAAATCTGGATGAACTGCAATTTTCTGATGTTAAAAAAACTGTTAAAGTTCTTGTACTCGGCCACAAACGCCTCCGTTGGCTAGTAGGATGGGCCGCTGATGTGTTCAAAGTTTATTTCTCTTTCCAGTTTAAGAGTTTTGTCTTTTTAGTGATTGTTAAGGAGACAAAGTGGGTTGTTCATCTAACAGACATACAGATGGAGAGACTGGAGTGTTGTGGATAGTGTGTGTGATGTTTGTCCAGAGTGTTTGAATGGGTGGGCAGAGCCAGATAGCAGGAAGCTAATCATCTGTAGTGTTTAATGAGCAGTGTGTGTGTCGTCCTCTGTGAGTCCCATTGTGTGTGATATATGTTGGGTGAGGTCTGTGTCCAGGGGTTGATATCGATGGTAACAACTAAACCTTTTTCCCAGTCTGGGAGACAATTATCTGTGAGTGGCTGACTTTAAGTTTGCAGGTTGTTATTTGACGCCAGTTCTTCCTTTTAAGCAGAGTTTCAGTTGTGTGCAAGAAGCTGTTACCACTGACATCATGTTTCTGTTTCTGTGTATCTGTATCAGTGTGTATCTGTGTATTAGTGTATTAGTGTCTGTGTATGTGTGTATCTGTCTGAGCGAGCTACGATCAGATTATGTTCCAAATGTGTGATTCTTTGAAAATAACTAAGAAAGTAGCTGTTGGGTCATTGGACCTGATCAATAACTAATGCTCACCGCTGCTCTGACACAGTTCTTGTTATTGATTGAGATAACGAAGGATTTGACAGCGCGGTTGCCATGCCAACTGAAGACAAAGCAGGACCAGTTATTGTCTTATTCAGAAACACCCAGTTAATCTTGGTCCTCTTTAAGACCATGAATCCAGAGAGTTTGTGCTCGGTGCTGCCGGGCTGCAGTCTGTTAATGGTTCTCTAATGGAGGCACATTTATAAAGGCGTCTCCGGAGAGGCCTCACCCTTCGTTTCCATCTGCTCGGGCGTGTTAAATATTTTCCATTAGCGATGAGACAGAAAAAATACTCACATTTCACACAGGAAGAGCTGCATCCAAACATTGAAAACAGACTCACAATCATTTTTATGGAAAATATATAAATCTATAAACACAACATTTAACAGAAAATACATTTATCACAGTTAAATTAATGATAATTTACTTTTCTTCTGTAGAAAAACTTTAATCTTTAAGTTTTAGAAGATAAATAAATAACTATTGGCTGGGAGCTTCTTCATCCCTCTCTCTGAGCGCACAGTATCGTAAACCATAGCGCCCCCTGCTGGATAAACTTTACAGTGACACCAAAATATTACTACAAACATTTTATTCTGTATTTTATCTCATAAAAAAACAGTTTTCATTTAAGTGTATGTTGGATATATACAGTATTACGTTATAATAATAATCATAATAAGATATTTGTACAATCGTGATCTCTGGGAACCTGCGAGAGGTGAAAACTCTGGAGAACAAGGAAGTTATTGATCATCATTACATCCTATCAGCTGCCTTTTACTCTTTACAGTTGCATGCAGATATAAAGGTCAGGTATTGGTGGGAGGTGAAGGTGTGTTAGAGCCCAAAAATGGCTTTATGAATGAAATTATAGCCACTTTTACCTTTTGTAAAATGACAGGAGACTGTGGGCCAATTAATAAACAAACATATTTATCTATGTAATATTTATTTATATCAAATTTTTCTGTCTAATTGTCAGTTAGTCTATTTTTTTGTCGTTTTTTTGTTGTTTTGTCGGTTTTCTTTTTATTCTCTCCCTCATCAATCACAGCTGTCATTATAAATACAATATGAATGTTTTACCCCATCATGTAATCCAGTCTCATCACCAGGTCTGTCGTCTTACACCTGATGTCTCCTCTCACTACAAATACAGTTGAATTAAAAGATGCACAGAAAACCACTATAGCATCATATAGTATTTTCATATAGTAAACCTGCTTCTTTTGATAGTAAAAAATTGTATTTATGTGATAAAATGTGGATTAAAACTCAACAGTAATGATCTTTTTACCTTAATAGTAGAAAAAGACAGTTAAATGAAACCAGGTAAATAAAAACACATCAGATGTTTCCCTATATATATATGACTGCATTTAAAAGGTGCAGCTGCATTATAGTTGTAAAAGCTTAGTTTACTTTTGTTTATACAACATTAAACTGATTAAAATGAACATAAATCAATATGCAGCTATTATTATTGAACGTTTGATCGTTGGACTGAAGGTTTGTGTGCGAGGAAGCTGAAGAACAATCTGAAGAGTGAATATAAAGTTCAGAGAGAGTCTGTGTCACTGTGCAGAACATTGTGGGAAACAGGAAACAGCTCCCTCTGCTGCTGTGAACCTGAACTCAGTCATGTGATATTGGAGATGAGGTAATCCATCTCGGATCCACATTCAGATGATGTCAGCTGATGTCTGAGAGTTTAAATTCTCTCTGACCCTGTTGTGTCTGTTTGAGTCCACATTCAGGAGGCGTGAGTGTGAATCCTGTTGGATCATAAGATATTAGAGTTGGAGTCACAGGGGTCTGATGTTGTTTCACATTTGATTCTGGTCATAAAACGAAAGATTAAGCCAGAAATGTAGTTTTGTGCACTCGGAGTACACTTGGTAAGCTTTCTGCTGGGTGTTTGAGTTCACTGTAAAAACAGATAGACAGCTGGAGCGCCAAAAAATACTGTAAAATAACAGAAAATAACAGTAATTTTCTATTATTAAAATACAGTTTTTAGATTCAATTTGACATAAAATCTTGTCTTTTTAATGTTTAATTAAAGATATTTACACTGTAAAACCAATGCAATGATCTATACATACAGGTGAACTCTGCTATAATACAATAAGCAGGCTTACATTTACAGCAGAGTGCTGTTATTATTGGATTTTTATTATTTTAATGTGAATTTTAAAAGTTATACAACTGTAGTAAAAGTCATTATCTGTGAAATTACAGTAATTATTGCTGTTTACACTGATAACAACTGTATTTGGACAGTTTACCAATGCTTATACACTGATAAACAACATTTATTTAACATTTCCATGTAAAATTACACAACAAACATCATCAAACCAACAGGCAAACGGCCATCAATATGATCAAAATGTCTTTTCTACTGATACATAAATGACAATAAATAATTAATAATAAAATTAAGGTGGTTTCAGTTCCACCGACAGTGTTCAGATATTTAACTTATTCATCCATAAAATCATCCCAATCACTCATTAAACCCCCCGCTGTGTCTCCTCAGGCCAGAGAGGACATCATCGGCCTGCTGAAGTCGGACAGAACCAGACCCGAGACTCTGGAGGCTCACTACGGCTCCTCTGTGCCCAGCAGACCTCTGCAGGCCCTACAGAGAGACGCTCTGCTCACCCGCAGCAGCAACAGCACCGAGGACGTGTACGAGAAACCAATGGCCGAGGTTAGACACAGATATACCGAATACACTGACAGTGGGGGGGGGGTCATACAGACAGAATATTATCTATAAATATAGATATTTATTTCCATGGAACTTTCAAGAATATTATAAAGAATCGAAGAGCAGCAGTGGTCTAATATAACATCATATAATGTAATCTAACATAATGTAATATAATATAAAAGGAGTTATAGAGGATGGAGATAATGGATGGAGTATTTTGGGGGTACGTTTACAGCAGCCTGCTATAACACTGTGGGAACTCGTCTGAATGAAGCTCGTAATGGTTGCGGACAGACTCTTTGTTGAACATCACCAGCGTAGCTAAAGGCCGGCTGCAGGCGGGCGGACGCTGATAATGAGTGTTGACGTGTTTCCCCGTCAGTTGGACCGGCTGGAGGACAAACAGAAGGAGACGTACAGACGGATGCTGGAGCAGCTGCTGCTGGCGGAGAAATGTCACCGACGCACCGTCATGGACCTTGACAACGAGAAACACAAACACACCGACTTCATGAACAAGAGCGACGAGTTCACCAACCTGCTGGAGCAGGAGAGAGAGAGGTGGGTGAGAGAAAGAGAGAGAGAGAGAGAGACACACAAGTGTGTGAACCCTTTGCTTGGTAGAGACCAAACCAGAGCTAAAATATGTAGGTTTTATAAAATAATAATGTGTCAGTGTTTACAGCTTCCAGTTTCTGACCTCTGCACCGAGAGAGTGAACGTGATGAACTGACCTCCGTACCTGTATGATGTATGTACAGCGGAGGAGGAATGCTGATGTCGATCTGAGAGACTTTAAGTCCATCAGACTCGACTTCCTGCTGGAAGCAAGTCAGGACGAAGCTGCTGAGATCACACACAGAGCTGGAAGACGGGTACGATGCTCGACCCTCATGCTCGACTGAAAATCCATCGCCCATCAAACAACATTGGCGGATGTTTATTTTTGTGTGGCAGCAGACGTCAGATAAGATCCATCAAGGTTCTGGATGATGGTTCTGATAGAATCATTACTGATAGCTTTATACTCTGAGCTGTGTGGACTTTATATGATCCCAGCATCTTTCTCATTATTCTGACGGAGGTCTTAGAGAAAAATGTATTAATTGAAACAAAGGTTATGTTACATTTAAAGGACCAGTGTGTTGGATTTAGTGGCATCAAATATAATATATTTTATTCCCATTCATACAGTTCCAACATGGTTTATGCAGAAGTTTTCAAATACACTAGACAAAAATAACACATCCAAACATTAAATTAAAATGTCTGTAAAGAGGAGGAGCCTCAAGTTCGGCATTACGGTTGTCGCCATGGCGGTTTATTGGAGCCAGCGGAGGTCACGTACTGCGAGTTGAGCTGCTCTCAGTTTGGAAACAATGGTGGCTCGCCTGCTCACACAGGATCTGGTATTCTAGATAAACAGTGAAATGTGTTTGTGAACAGATTTGAGGAGAGAAATAGTCAATAACAGAATTGACAGATGACCATTCATTGGTTGTCCTTTTCTAAACGGGACTGATGTTCAGGTTGAAACAAACCAACCAGACACATCTGCTCCTGATGCTCCGTAAACTTCCATATTCAGATCCTGCTGTCTGTATTGTGGTCGCCCCTCAGCCCCTCGGCTCTCTGCTCTCTCTCCATCTGATAACATTCCTGTTGGCTGCAGCCAGCAGATTCACTGCAGGTGATATCATGAGTGAGCACAGAGACGGTGACATCATTCCCTGCAGCGATATCTGCTGGACGATTAAACAACCGTAAATACACCAGAAACCTGCGGCATAAAGTGCTGTCAGTAAGTTATACGTGTAAAGATTTCTCTGTTTCACTACAGAACATTTTAACAGACAATGATACATACGACAGAAAGATGTTTAGAGTCAATTGTTTTCTACAAAGTGAAAGTAAAGTAAGTTTAAGTGTCTCTAGTTGACACACAAACATGCAAGCTTTATTTTGAAAGTGTAACAAGACGTATGTATTATTGCTATTTTGATCAGAAGTTGCAGACGTTACATATTTATTGTTAACTTTATTGGGGAGTCCAGAAGTGATGTTACAGCGTCTGTCTGCTGTCTGATCCTGTTGTCAGTGTTCTCACTACAGCTTACACCTTTCACATATAAGTGCTCATGTTAGCATAAAAATACTGATTGTTGTTGCTTTAAGGAGACACTGGTGTGATCCTTTAATCAAAACTCACTGACATTTACACATTATACTGATGAACAGAATTCAAGTGGCAATAAAAAGTAGTATTCAGACTTTAGTTGACAGTGTTGCAACAGGACACAGCTCTTTCTTACAGGATGGTGACTGTAAGTGCTCGGCCACCCGAAGGCCCCTGGTCCCGGTCTGACAGGGTTCGTGTGGTTCGAGGACTTTAACCAGTAAACCATGTCTGTCTTCAGAAAAATGTAGGTTTGATTCTCTATAATTTCACAGCGGTGAATAATTCTGATTCATGTTCAAATGCAGCCTGAAAAAAAACAAAATCCCATTTTTATCCGAACAGTCAACAACTGATGTGCCTCCTCGGTGTCGCAGCGTTCTCGTTGACTCGCCTGTTCAGAATGTTAATAAGGATGCTAATTATTGCCACTATAATTAGCTGCAGATCAGCATCTCCGGGTCTGATGTGTTTGCTGTGGGCTCAGTTTTATGAGCGTTTGGGGCCTCTGGCAGGCTTCTGTCAGCACTGAGGCTATGAATAGACTCGAACAGAGGGAGGCTTTCTGCAGAGCCATCGTACAAGGTTATAATGATCTGTCCCCGAGGCAGAGATCTGTGTGTCGGAGGAATGAGGGAAGATTATTGGGGCTGAACTGCAGGATTTTTATATTAAATTGGTGTTAATTAGTTTTAATCACAGAGCCAGTTCATCCAGCAGGATTTTACCTGAAGATCTCTGTGGGAAGAGGAGACGCTTCTGATGCTGTAAAGACTTCAGAGACTTTCTCTGAGCAGTGGATAACAATGTCAGTCGGTCAGTGATGGATGATTGATTGTCATGAAATGTTGGACCGACTTTCATGGTCCCAAATTGGTGGATTGTTGTAGAAAGTGTGAACCTATCGTAACATTGTAGAGTCCCGTTGAAAAGCCTCAAGTCCGAGTTTATTGCTCGGGACTTATCAGAAGTTGTTAATTTAAGTCTGTAACTGATATGAATTGATCAGAATTTTATTAGAAAATTATTTACAGGACAAGTTTTTAGAACAAACGTATGGACACCTTTTACTGTGATACATTATCTGCACCGGATACTCGTTTCAGTACTCATTCAACCCTACTTTTTTCCAGTGGACACTTTTTAACTTCTCCAACAAAAGGCAAGTTGTTATCATTTGTTTTATTGCTGATTTTTTCCAAACCACAACCCTGGTTGTCACTGGAGGTTAATGAAATATGTGTTAGAGGCTTTTACCCAGTAAGAGCTGAGACATGTGTGCAACAGAAGACCTTCCCCCAGCCAACAAAAGTGTGAGTATCCAAGCCACAAAACTACGGCAGTTAATTTAGAAGTGCTCAAGCATCCGGGTGATATTTATGTACAACATGTATTTGGAGTAATGAAGAGCAGCAATAGAAAGCCTCTGCAGCTGTAAGCTCTTTGCACCGCTCATATTTTGGCTCATTTAAGGAGGCTCTGCAATGCAAACCACAGGCCTCCTCTGCTGTCTGAAGCTATGATCTCACACACATACAATCCAGCCACTATGGAGAATTTATATCCATGTCTTCTCCCTTTGCACGACACCGGGGGGGATTATAATGAGAAAGGCTGTGTAAGTCTGGCATTGTCCTCTCCAAAACAAAAACTCTCGCTTCGCATTGTTGCCACGTTTCTATGGAGACACTGCTGGCTGCAAGATGCACAGGAGACAGTCGGGTTGAACTGGAGCAAAATTTTGGGGTAAAAAGAGCTTAAAAGAGGCTTTGTGTGTTATGTCATACCTGCTGCAAAGTCATCCCTCCTCCCCAGAGAGAGACAGAGGGAGCAAAACAGGGAGAAAGAGGAAGAAGAGCTCACTGGAAGCCTTCCTCCTTGGTGTCCAAACAAGGGCAGGGCCTCTTTGACCATATATGGACGGGAGGATGACATCAGCAGCCAGCGGAGCAGTGGCGTTCGGCACAACGTTCACCTTTCGCATTGTGCACTGTTGACATGTTTGGAATGTGATGGCTGATTCCCGGTGGAGTCTGCAGGCCCCTCCTTCCTTCTTTCCCTCTCTGACCCCGTGAGAGACTCAGCAGCAGTTTGGCTCCCGCTCAGCTTTAAAAACACTCTCAGATATGGATCAACCTGCCCGGCATCCCGACTGGTTGGTGAGTTGAAACAGAACTTCGAGGGGAAAAGTTTTTCATGTAGGAGGAGAAAAGATGTGATGGTCTGGATTTGAGGAGACCTTTATGCATTTGGAGTGTGTGATGTGACTCCCGCTGAGATTAGTTAAACATCTACCAACCAACAGGACATTAACTCTGGCAGGTTGAACTCTCAGGACTCTGACAGCAGCTCTGCAGTGACTCTTTATCGCAGTGGTTTGGTTTGTTGATGCAGGTTTAAGTCTGTGAAAGCGTAAAAATCATCTCGTCTGAAGATTATTCAGGTAGAGTTGTAAGAACTTTATTTACATAGCACCTTTCATACAAACATGCAGCACAAAGTGTTTTACAACACAAATGAAAGATTAATAAATAACATTTTGCAACAATAAAGTGTCATACATTTCTTTTTTATTATTATTTTATTTCATTTATGATTTATTATATCTTTTACTGTCTATTAAGGTCTATTTGTCTACCTAGTCTTATGTTCCTGTCATTCCCTCTTCTTAATAAGGTTTTTTTCCCTTCATTTATAATGTTATTAGCTTTGTTTTCTGTACTTTTAATAGTAAAAGTCTTTTATTTGTTCTTTTGTTTGGGGTATTTGCTGGGTAATGGCTTGATGTAATATCTCACTGTATGTCCACCTTTGTTCTGTGCTGCTGTTGTGATAAACTCTGCAAGTGTTTAAAAAAAGAAAAAGAAACAATAAAACGATAAATATCAATAAATAAAAGTCAATAGAAAAAATACCAAGGGTAGTGGTTCCCAATCGCCACTAGGCGGCGCTAGAGCTGTCTGGATTTTAAAGGGAATAACTTTTTTTAAATATATATACAGTAGGTCTAAATCTCAAATTTCATTAATTCCTGTGAAGAAAACTAAAATTTGAAATTTTCATTATTATTTAGCAGCAACTTACACAAATAAAATAACAGAAGATTTAATAGAACAATGAGAAGAAAACACAATTAAGGCTATTAAGTCTGCATGTTGTTATTTTACAGAAACTTCCTGCAGTAATTGTGTTCACTGTTTGGGTTCATTGCACAGTTAGGGTCAGTTATTTTGTGCTGTTATTGTTATATGATACACAATATCCATAAAATAACGTCAGTTTACGACAGAAAAGAGGAACCGTTGGCTTAGGGGCATAAAAACAAAACAACATGTTGGTGTAAAATCAATTCAGGATTGGTGTCATCTACATTAAAACAAAGTTAACACCCACTCATTTGTATTTTCTTCTGTTTGTTTCTTAGACTCAAAAGGTTGTTGGAGCAGGAAAAGGCGTACCAGGCTCGTAAGGACAAGGACCACAGCAGGAGGCTGGAGAAGGTCAGAGCGGAGCTGGTTAGGCTCAAGTCCTTTGCCCTGATGTTGGTAGACGAGCGACAGCTGCACATCGAGCAGATCGACCAACAGAGCCAGAAGGTCCAGGACCTGACTCAGAAGCTGCAGGAGAAAGAGCAACGTTTGGTGGCGGTCACTGACACCGTTAAGGAGGACGGCCAGAAAGTCCTCAAGCTAGAGGCTGAGCTGGAGCATAGAGCAGCCAAGTTTGCACAGGAACACGAGGAGATGACCGCCAAACTGGCCAACGAGGAGTCCCAAAGCCGCCAGCTTAGACTGAAGCTGGCTGGATTGGCGCACAAAATTGAAGAGCTGGAGGAGAGCAACCAGGTGCTGCATAAATCAGAGGAGGACCTGCAGGAGCTGAGGGAGAAGATCAGCAAAGGGGAGTGCGGGAATTCATCTCTCATGACTGAGCTGGAGAATCTGCGGAAGAGAGTGCTGGAGATGGAGGGCAAGGATGAGGAGATCATCAAAACAGAGACTCAGTGCCGGGAGCTGAAGAAAAAGCTCCAGGATGAAGAGAACCACAGCAAGGAGCTGCGGTTGGAGGTGGACAAACTGCAGAAGAGAATGGTTGAGCTGGAAAAACTGGAAGGCGCTTTTAACAGGAGCAAAACTGAGTGCTCTCAGCTTCATACAAACCTTGAAAAAGAGAAACGTGTCGTGAAAGATCTGGCTGGTGAGCTTGAGACAGTGAAAACCCGGTTGAAAGAACTAGAGAGCTCAGAGTCAAAGTTTGAAAAGGCAGAAATGGTCCTCAAAGACGATCTTATGAAGTTGAAGTCCTTTACGGTTATACTGGTAGATGAGAGGAAAAACATGGCGGAGAGACTTAAACAGGAGGAACAGAAAAGTGATGACTTAAGTAAGATGTTCAAAGCAGAGCAGGGCAAGGTTACGGAAGTCACAGAGAAGCTGATTGAGGAGAGCAAAAAACTTCTCAAATTTAAATCTGAAATGGAGGTCAAAGTGACGACTGTCGTCAAAGAGAAAGATGAGTTAAAAACTAAACTTGCAAGTGAAGAGGAAAAGTGTAGGGAGCTGAATACCAAACTAAGTGGTATGAAAATAAAAATGGACAGACTTGAGGAGTCAGAGAAGGAAATGCAGAGAAAGTGGGCCAACAGGGACAATCACAGAAATCCAGACGACGACAACAAAATAAAAGAGCTCACGCTGGAAATTGAAAGACTTAAAAGCAGACTCAAACAACTTGAGGTGGTAGAAGGAGATTTGATGAAAACAGAGGATGAGTACGATCTACTGGAGAAGAAATACAGAACGGAGCAGGACAAAGCAAATGCCCTTTCTAAGCTGCTGGAAGAAATGAAAAGCCAGATCGCAAGAAACAAAGCGATAGAGAAAGGCGAGGTCATGAGTCCAGAGGCGGAGCTCAGAGTCCGCTGCAAGATGGAGGAGGCTAAAACCAGAGAGCTGCAGGTGGACGTCCAGGCCCTGAAGGAGAAAATCCATGAACTGATGAACAAGGAGGACCAACTCTCCCAGCTGCAGGTGGATTATTCTGTCCTCCAGCAGAGGTTCATGGAAGAGGAGGAGAAGAAGAAGAGCATGAGCCATGAAGTGGCCAACCTCACCAAGGAGCTGGAAGCCACCAAGCGCTACAGTCGCGCCTTGAGGCCGAGTATGAATGGTAGGAGGATGGCCAATGTTGTTGTTACCTCCACTGCAGTGCAGACAGATGTGATGGCCAGTGAGCCTGCTGAGGAAGAGACTGCGGCCGGCTTCATCCGGAAATCAGTCCTTGAGGAAAACCACTTAATGAGCAACCTCAGACAACGGGGTCTGAAAAAGCCAACAGTTCTTGAACGATACCCTCCGGCATCAGCAGAACTCGGGGCAGGAAAATCCTGGATACCGTGGATGAAAAAGAAGGAGGCCATCACTCTTACACAGACCACTCCCGAGAAGACAAACGGGGCGTCCTTGCTACATCCGCCTGAGATGACCATGTCCCAAAAGCCAGGACAGCCACTGCGCATCCGAGTGACCCCAGATCACGAGAACAGCACTGCCACCTTGGAGATCACCAGCCCTCGAGCTGAGGATTTCTTCTCCAGCACCACCATCATCCCGACTCTCGGCCTTCAGAAACCTCGCATCACAATCGTGCCCAAGCCCACAACCGTGAACTCAAAGAGCAATGCCCAGGAACTGATGGGAGGTCTTGATCGCACCAAATCTCCGGTCACGATAACCACCATCTCCAGAGCCAAGAGTCCAGACAAGACCAACGGCTCCGACAGCCTTCAGTCACCGGTGTCCATCATCACAGTCAGTACCACTCCTGTGGCTGAAGCATGTGCGTCACCTGAACCTCACAACGTCACCACGGGCCGCACAGTGATCAAGGTGACCCCAGAGAAGCAACCTGTGCCAGCTCCTTACAGGAAATTTAACGGCAAAAGCAACATCATCACAACAGAAGACAACAAGATCCACATCCACTTGGGTCCACAGTTCAAGAGGCCCTCGGAGGGCTGTAGTAGTCCAGTGCTGACCCTCGGTCTGAGCTCAGAAAGCAGCAAGGAAATGCAAACAGGAACGGTGCTCCGGTCCCCACGCCAATCTTCAGTGGGCAAGACGACTCAGAGCAAAATGACAAGCAGCATAACAATCACACCCATCACCTCGGCATCCTCCAGGCCGACACAGTCAGTGGTGAGAGCCTCGTCTGGTGTCCTCTTTGTCTTTCTATCTTCACTTTATTCCGCCAAAAATATCTGAATCATGTCTAATCTTTTACGTTGCAGTTGCTTCTGAAATGTTTCAAAATGAAATCAGGTGGTGTGTGCTGCCTAGATAGCACTCTCTCCAGGTATAAAACAGTGAATTTATAAACGTATGCTTTCACTGATATGAACTAACACTGGAATGATCTGACATGCATTAGATCCCACATCCCAGTGAGGCCTTTCTAAGGCTCTTATATAGACAAGCACAAGTCTACCAACTGACAAATTCACTCCTTTTAACCAAACACAGGCAAGAAGTGACCAAATTGGATGTTTTGCACTTTAAGAAGTTAGATGTACAGATAAGAAGCCTTGTTCAAACATAATATTACCAAACTTGATATCAATTAATATTCGAGACACTACACTAGTTAACCAACACGCACTTGTGTAAACAGACCCAGTAAGCATTGATTTGATGAGCACCGAGTCAAGTGTCTAGCCCTGATTCAGGACCATGAGTACCTTGGACATTACAGTCAAACCGACTGGAGGGTTGGAAATCTGTGAAAAAAGGACGTCAATGCAAATTGCGGAAATACATGATCTAGTCCTGAGCAGCATCATAGTGCAAGACACCAATGAAAACAAACCTATGAATATTATATTACAATAGATCCTCCTCAATGTTACACACTGGACCTTTAACTTTAATCTAAGAGACGTTTCTGAGGCAGTCGTGCTGTTTTGTTACTGCACGTGCCTGGCATTGTTTTTTTACCTCTCTACAAGATCTTCCACAATGAGTCTGTCTGCTCTCCAAACTACGTTTCATCAGGAGTCATTAATAACAGCATTAATAACAAGCACATCAAAAGGGCACACAAAGGGGAACCATTTACAGCCTACTGCTGTTAGAAACTGACTTTAATTAGCAAATGTCAGTGTCAGTAATCAATACCCACATTATTAAAGCATCAAACTAATAACGTCAGACAATTTTAGCAGTTAGCTAGTGTTCCTGTAGTCGGTCCACAGTCTGACTGTCAATACATAGGGTCTCCTCACTGGGGCGCGGACCGATCGCCTTTAATCTGGGAGCATTTGTTTGATCTCAACTCAACTTTAGCAACCTTATAAATTTTTAAATGAATCATCTTGTTTGTTCATGTTTTCAAGATTCTTCCCAGAACAATTTCTATGAGCCGCAGGATAACTTAAATGTCTGAGTTACAGGGGATGTACAGTGATATTAGATCCTGGAACAGGGCTGACCAAAACCATTCTTACTGGGCTTCTCAAATGTGCAATCCCTTCTCAAACATAACTGTGGTAGTTACACAAGAACAGTTAACAACAGATCAGCTCTGTGTTTTCCTGTTTCTACGATCCAAATCTTTTCCTTATGCCGTTTTGTCGTTTATTTTCCAGCCCAGTTCGGATGTGCAGTCAGCTCGCAGCGCAGCCACACGGATCCCTGTGTCAAAAGGTATGAAACCGAGCAGCAAGGCGGTTCTGGGCGTATCGACGGTGACGAGGTTAGAGTCGCGGGCCGAGAGTCAGTCGATGAAAATCGAGCTGAGGAAGTCGACGGTTTGTGGCTCTGCCTCCTTGATGGGAGGCAAGAGCTGAGGGCGAAAACACCAAGCAGCAATCTGCTGCCAAAAATTAGTGACAGGCAACATCAGTGTACAAACACTATATTATTTCAGTCATCTTCAGTTTGCATTTATCCATGTTTTCAGAACATATTTTATGTTATTTCAAGGACAGGTTTTGATTGTTTTATGTTATTTTTATGAAGCATCTCTCTGCATGTCTCCTGTGCATTTTGATTAACTTCATCTGGGTGATATTTGGCAGTAGGTCTAAACTTGTTCTCATCATTTACATTTTTCATAGCATGTGTTTATTTCCCCACCGCTTGTGGAGGTTTCCATTCACTGGAGCACTGTGAATTGTTTGTGACAGTATCATCATTTGTGACAGGCACCAAAATAAAAACTATTTATCTCTGAAACATGGCATTGCTTTGTAGCATTCATTTGTTCATGGTGAGTTTGAGCTTAAAAGGTGGTGAGAATCAACCAGGAAACCTCCATATTATTAACTCATGCTGCTAAACCAAACACTGCTCGACAGCCATGAAAACTAATTTTCAGACCTCACATGTTCATGTCATGTTTCCATGGCTTGTGTGAAATTATAATACACGTCTTGGACATAGGAAAAAACTCAAAGTGTACACTGACATATTTTAGGGTAGAGAGTCTAATGAAAAAGTTGTCAGTGGTTTCTGTGGTTATCCAGAGTGAGTGAGTTATAACACAGTAAAATCTAACCACATGCAGATGATACACATATTTATAGATACAGTGTGACTTATACTTCCCGAGGATATAACATCTCCCATGAATTAACTTCAGTAAATCCACTTAGAAATCATAGAATACCGAGACCATAGACCACTGGTTCCCAACCACTAGGGGTCGCCAAAGCTTCACGAAGCTTCTTGATTTTAATGGGTGTAAGAAAACTTAAAAATATACACAGTCCGCCTATACCTCAGCATTTTGTTCAGTTCAAAAGTAAGTCTAAACTAAATAAAACTGTTATTTTAAAATTTGGATTATTTAAGATGTAAAACTCTGAAGAGCTGAATACAGTGTATATTATTATTATTATTATTATTATTATTATTATTATTATAGATCACAGTGTACACTGACAAAACTTCAGTCTCATCCTGCATTATAACAACCAAAGAGCTGATAGAGCAATTAGAAGAAAACTCAAAAAAGAAGAATACTAAGTCTGTATGATTATTGATTAAATATATATATATATATATATATATATATATATATATATATATATATATATATATATATAATACAGAGAATTGTATAAAAAGTTCCCTACACAGGAAATATTCTGAATAAAATCCTTTTTTTAAAATCAAACTTCATGCAGTTACTGAGTTTCACTGTTTGGGTTCATTGTACAGTTTTGAATATAATATGAAAAGGGTCCTTTAGGAAAAAGGTAGGAACCACTGATATAGCAGACTCAGTAAGCATCTAGCTCCCTCTTGTGGACATGTATAAAAATACAAAAGGTAGAAACTGATTTAGAAATGTGACATCTCTGAACAGATCAATCAGATTAATGCCTCAAACATCCTCTAACGGTTCTCTCATTGTAATCTCTGATTAATCAATAAATCACAATTATCTGCAGGCCATCATGTTTTCTGTGCACACTCTTCTGCCTCAGTTATCTTCAGCAGTCAGCAGGACGAGAGAGTGTAGGTGTGAGGAAACGAGGGGCTGAGGGAGGGAGATGGAAGCATCTGGCAAACTGGAGGGTGAACAAGAAGAGAAACACTGGTTCATAACCAACTGAGGGTTTTTGTTTAGCCGTGACTCCCCCGACGCTGCTGCAGGCAGATTTAGGTGGAACAAATGTCGTTCCTGGGAACAACATCAGAGGCTGAGCAGGATTATTAAAATAACATCTGAGCATGAGTCGGTCATTTTTACTGTGAGGACTTTAAACCATCAGCAGCTCTGAGCCCTGAGCTGGATGATATACTGAATGTTAATGAATATAATATGGCTGCAACTCATGATCTGAGTCATCTGTTACTTTTACAATTAATTCATTAATCATTAAGTCTTTAAAATGTCAGAAAACAGTCAAATTACTTGTTAAATCCAAATCCCAAATGGTTCATAATTAAAGGTCCAGTATGTAATTTCTGCCACTAGGGGGTCTCTCACATCAAACAATAACAAGAGGCAGTTTGATGATGTAATGAAGCAGTGTGGGATCATGGGAGTTGTTGTCTTCTCTGATAACTTAAGATCCAGACGTCCGATGACTAAAATCCTTCATCCGGTTCAAATCTAGAGTTAAAAAGCACCAAGATCTAAACAGTGGATGGTAACAATGTGGCTTCAGACTGGATCAACAGTCAATGTATGACAGCTTCTGGCAGACAACCACAACGCTGACGCAGGCACAAAGGGGATATGGCGCCATCGACAGGCGACCGGTGAAACGCAGCGTTACCTGAATAAAATGACAGATTTGAACATTGTTGGAAACATTTGGGATAATGGAAGAACTCAACTACATAGAGAACATAGAGCTTATACACTGTTTGATGAGGACATCTGCCACTAAATGCAACGCACTGGACCTTTAAACCTGTCTCTACCTTTAAACTGTTACAATCTGTTCAATATCCCATTATATTAATTATTTAATTATTCTTCTTATTTCTAACTTTGTCTGAGAAATATTATTTTCTTTATTATTTTCTTACAGCTCCACTTACAACCATTTATTTAGCTGCTCATTGTGTTTCTAACTGTAGATTTTTGTCAAAGCTTTACTAATCAATATCTTTTAATTAATCAAACTGCTCTTTGTAAATGGAAAGTGGAACATCCAGCAGCTAAAGAGACATATATTTTTCTCAGGAGGTGGTGGAGACCACAAACAGAGCTAAAAGTAGGAGCTAGTTAATACATGTTAGCGAAGGAGAGAATAAATGTGATTGTTGAGCCAGAATTAAACCAATGTGCCCTTCAAGGACACACATTTGTTGTAATTTCCAACCACAGGTCTGGTGATGGATGTTGCCTCAGCTAACACTCGACTCTGAGCGGAGATCTGAAGGTTTCTGAAGACGGACAGAAGCTCCAGGACAAACAGAGAAGCACCGGTTCACCTTTTCACTACAGCAACGTTATAGTTCCTCTTATATGTTGTTGACGTGATGCAAACAGAGCTGCAGTTAGAAAAGAAGAGATTTGTACAGATAAAATGCAGTTTGGAATTTGCATAGAAACATGATGTCCTTTAGGGTCCTTTAGGGTCCTTTCGGGTCCTTTAGGGTCGTTCCAGTGGAGAAAACCACATCAGCCTATACACATAAGAAAAAAGAGTTTGGAGCTGTTGCACCATAAATATGTCCCAACTCTTTGTGCTCTGCTGCAGTTTATTTCTTCCACCGCTCCCCTCAGACAGCCTGAGTCAGCCACTGAGGGATTCTGGGAGTCTGAGGCTGAGGCTGGGGGTTAGCTGAGGTAGTGGACTTCTCTTTTACTAAACAGCACTGTGGTTAGTTAGCGTACTGAGAGAGGAGAGGACTGTTTAAAGGAAAGTCACACTGCAAGATACCAGAATCAATGAATTCATTTAGCTTACAAGTTAATAAATAATAAGTCATAATTATATTTCATCTGTTCTATAAAGAAATAATCTGACTGCGTTCCCTTTAACCTGGCAGTGAGAACATATAATAATAATAATTAATATGATCTTCTGGTGTGGAAGCATTACACTCTGAGTCTGTGTGTGTTTAGATTTGGTCGTAGACGGTTTGTCACACGGTGGAAATTTAGTTTTACGTTGGATTCAAAATCTTCTTTTTAAAGTTGCTGAATTACTGAAGTGTCTGAAAGTAGGCCGGTTGAATCGTTGAGTGAGTGTTGGTTTAAAGTTTATCTGATGGTATAAACGTAAGAACACATTAATTGTGTTTCTGTTTGGTTTTCTTTAGAAAATCTCACTATTAAAAAAACACTTATAGGTGGTTTTAAATACACAGGACACACGTTGTTTTACGTCTGTGTGATTATTCTCTGACTATCGGGACGCTTTAATTACTCACACATGATAATAATATAATACACAATGAACTGATGTACTTTGAACTGTCCAACAGTGGATTTATGTGATTAAAAATAAACTTATCAACAGTGAAATTAAAGACGACTGTATCAGGTTGTGTGAATTATTGTTTCCTCCTCTTATCCAGTAACTAAATAAAACTCTTCATCGTTTTTATTTACAGTGTTTTTTTGTTTTCTCCGGATGCCTTCAAGTGTTTCACGTAAACTTTTTACTGAGATCAGACATATAAAGGACTTGTTGTGTGTCTTTCCAGAAAGAAAATATACAAACAGATTTCAGCCTGTAGAAAATAACCTGGTTAACTGTTGGTAGCAGAAGTCTGAAAGTGAGAAAACAACAACACGACAACAAAGATGTGCAGCAACAAAATTAAATGCAGATTTAAAATATAAACATGTAGCTGTTTAAATTTAGAACAGATAACCGTCACCTCTATTATCAATTATCATGACATGACGTATCATGAATGAATAAAAAGATATATTTTCAATAATTAAAATACATTTTTAAGCTTTCATTTTACATAAAATCTTGGCTTTTTAATGTTTAATTAAAGATAATTACACATAAACAAATATTTAAAATACTCATTTGATTGAATGAATGAATTATACAGTAAGCGCATGTTTTGTAAATTCATTTCTTTATGCAACTAATTTCCGACAGAAATGAGCGTCCATAAATGCACTGAATGTCCAAACTCATATTTCCGACAGTCACTGAACGCACCACTCTCTCGGCACCAAACCAGTGACGTCATTGTTATCGATAGTACACTTCCTGGAGGAGCTGCCGTCGTCAGCCGTCGGGAGGTTAAAATAATGGATTAAATCCCCGAACAGCCGAAAACTAATGCCAGCGCGGTTCGGTAACTTCCGCCAGTAGTCGTTATATGTCGGGGGGGGGCGCTAGGTGGCTAACAGCGGTAGCTAATCATGATGGCGTCCAGTTACAACGCCAAAGACGAGGACGGACACATCACCGTGTCCGGGCCCGGAGGCGGCGGGACGCTGCGGGGCAAGAAGCCCGAGAACACCGCGTTCAAACAGCAGCGACTGCCCGCCTGGCAGCCCATCCTCACCGCGGGAACCGTGCTCCCTGCCTTCTTCATCATCGGACTCATCTTCATCCCCATCGGCATCGGCCTGTACGTGACGTCCAACAACATCAAAGAGTTTGAGGTAACGTAGATATCAGTGGGATGGTGTTATTAATAATATATAACAAATATAATAACAATATATATAATAATAATAAATAATAATTAATGTTATATTCCACACACACACTGTTAATGTCCGCTGTGGCCTCTAACGCCAAACTCCACTTAAAAAAACAACAATTTGTTTGTAACTTTAATGTCGGTAGATTTCCACTCATCCTGTTGACATTGTGTGAAACTTTACATCCTGTCAGTTTATTCGGCCTATATTTAAACGAAATTCAGCTTTTGTTTCAGTAATCAAACCAACATTTGATTAACATTGTTGAGTCAGTTTGCTTGCTGTTCCCACTTTCCTCCTCCAGAATATGTTACTAACATGTGAAGCATGTTTGGCTTTAATACACAATGACTCTACAGAAATGGTTTGTTTAGAGATTTACAGACTTTACCATGACTCAGCTAAGAGGAAACACTAAAATGGACGATTTCCAAATGGAGTTTGGTATGTTGACAGGACAGAATATATATATTGTACTGTTGCCAATAACACAACAGACCTTCGACCATGTGTCTCATTCATTACTTTCATTTCCACAATATTTAATAAGTATTTATCCTTTGTTCCTCTTTGTTATTTTCCTCCAGCACATAAAGTGAAATCCAGATCAATTGTTCCAGATCAACTGTGTTTTGATTAAAAAGCGTCTTAAAACATGAAAACTACTTTGTTTGCTTTGTACACTTCGCTGCCGTTTTACAAAGTGCTATATAACGATAGAAGTTTGCTTTCCTCGTCTGCAGATTGATTACACAGGCGTCGACATGTCCAGTCCGTGCTTCAACTGCTCCCAGAACTTCAGCTGGAACAGCACCCGGCCGTGTACCTGCACGGTGCCGTTCTACCTGGAGCAGCCGTATGAAGTGAGACAAACGTACTCTCCATAAACACTCTCACAGCCCGTTTGGACAGCCGTCTTTTACACTTGTATTTGAATCCACAGAGCAACGTCTTCATGTACTACGGCCTCTCGAACTTCTACCAGAACCACCGTCGCTACGTGAAGTCCAGAGACGACAGTCAGCTGAATGGAAACGTGGATTCCCTCAAGGTACGACTTCAACCGGACGTCTGCAGTAACATTTAAAATACATAAAGTTAAACATCCTGAGACAGTACTGACCTTAAAGTTGGTTTACAGAACATAAAAAAATAATAATATTAAATAAAAAAAGACATCAGGGAAAGAACAACCAGGAATAAATAGAAATAATTATAGAATAACTGCATACAGCTGAAACTGATGATTAGAGTTGTGTGTGAACTAATTATAGTGTAAACAGTAGTAGGCAGCTGGATGTTCTCTTTCCCTAATTAGTAAATTTTACCTTTTATTTTTCCATTAGAACACTTATCATGGATCTATTTTCTATATACTGTTGATATACACTTAAAATATAATGCACATATTCTCACACACTTATTATAAAAAGGTGTTGAAGTTTGATTGAAAAGACAAGATCATGATTGACATAGATACATAATTAACTCCAAAATATGTTAAATTATTCGGTTTCTATTATAATTACTAACAGCTGTTGTTGTTGTTGTTGTTGTTTTAATGAGGTGCCAGTGAGCTTAAAAAACATCAAAATAGCTTGTTTCTAAAAAAACCCAACACCAAACAGAAGTCCCTGAAGTCCACGCAGCGTTATTTATCTGTAGTCTCCTCCTCAACCGCAGGAACCCAGTAAGGAGTGCGAGCCATACGCTAAACACGACGGCAAGCCGATTGCGCCGTGTGGAGCGATCGCCAACAGCATGTTCAACGGTGAGCCAGCTTCCCGCTCTGTTTAGATTGATACCAATCATCAATATCAGATTTAATTTCTAATCAATCGTCTTTCCCTTTACCCGACAGACACGCTGGAGCTGTTTTACAACGATCCCAACGGCACAAGAGTCCAGATTCCTCTGACCAACACCGGCATCGCCTGGTGGACCGACAAGCACGTGAAGTTCAGGAACCCTGGAGGCGACAGCTCAAACATCACAGCCTCTTTCCAAGGTATCAGCAGCAGCTTGTTCTGTGTCATTAACCTCCGAGTGTCCATGGAAACGGCACCTTCACTTTATTTGTTTCTTTCTGTTTCAGGCACCTCGAAGCCGGTGAACTGGCGCAAGCCCGTCTACGAGCTGGACACGGCTGCAGACAACAACGGCTTCATCAACGAGGACTTCATCGTGTGGATGAGAACCGCCGCCCTGCCGACCTTCCGCAAACTCTACCGCATCATCAACAAGACGAGCAGCATGGTTCCGACTCTGCCGCGAGGAAACTACACGCTGGAGGTCGTCTACAGTATCCTTCATGTGAAACTGCACCAAAAACACTCAGGAGAGGTGGAGTTATTAATAATAAATGAAAAGCTAAAAATAGGCTGGACCAGTAGAAATGGTGCCCTGTGTGAGGCAGAGTCCGTACTGCAGTGGCCACGGGTTCGACTCCGACCTGATGTTTGCTGCGTGTGAGGCCCCAAAAATATCTAAAAAACTTTACATTAAATTATAATGTAAACATATTCTTCTTCATTCCTCTTCTTTTCTGTGTTATTAGCAACTAAACAGTGTAACGACGTGTGAGTGAGTTAGTTAGTTAGTTAGTAGTTAGTATTACAGAGTTACAGTTTGATGGAGACTAATGTTGATGTTCACTGTTCCCGCCTTTAACCAGTCGACCTCAGATTATCCCGTTCGCAGCTTCGAGGGCAGGAAGCGGATGATCCTGAGCACCATCTCCTGGATGGGAGGCAAGAACCCGTTCCTGGGCATCGCCTACATCACCGTGGGCTCCGTCTGCTTCTTCCTGGGCGTCGTCCTGCTCATCATCCACCACAAATGTGGCAACCGCAGCAACAGCGCCGACATTTCCAACTGAGACCGGCCGCCCTCCGGCTCACCTCTGCTGCAGCGAGGGTAGAAACAAGCATCAGACAGGGTTTTAGGGTTTTAGGGTTTTAGGTTGCTTGACGGTGCCTGATTATTTGCCAAAATTTATAGAAAAGTAGCCAAAAAACTTACAACCGCAGTCGACGTATAACAACTTTTGAACGCTTTTACTTCCTGGTAGGACGAGCGTTAGAGTATCAGACTGATGAGTCACATGATCAGCTGCCTTCAGAGAGTTTCTATCAGGTCTGAAAGCGTCGAGATTTAATCTGGAAACCTTCAGACAGAAACTGTAAAACGACCGCAGTGCTTTACCGGGACCAAAACCACGAGGACACGTCAGTCCAAATACAACACTCTCATGCCGTACACTGAAAGAGTACGCTTTAGTCACTCCTCCTCTTCCTCCTCTTCCTCCTCCTCCTCCTCCCTCCTCCTCCTCCTCCTCCTCCTCCTCTTCATCTCGACTGCGAAACCTTCATTCAGAATCGACACTGATAAACAGCCGTTCTCAAACCTATCTCTTAAAGCTCGGCCTCTGACTTTTAATGAGCGATTGGTGATAAAATAATGAATCACTGACATTTACGACAAACTGAAGAAAACGAAACACTTTGTGTGTCTGCGATAAAGCGACTGACGACGCCACTCGACCACAAACACCAGAGAGTTAGCCTCTCTGAGCCGCTAGCTTCTGTCTACAGGAGGAACACGGGTCTGGATCCGGACTTTAAGAACCCCCCGCTGTAAAAGATTGATTTTGTTTTGGTAGAAATACCCTAAATTCTCTGCTTCCAGCTTCTCAGATGTGAATATTTACTTGTTGTCTTTGTCTTCTGTGACATTAAACTGAATCCTTTGACCATACGTGTACTGTAAAAGGCGTTTGGAGTTGTGAACTCATTAACATTAATTTACACAGGAGGGACGATTACACCGACTCTTATCATACGTGTAGCCTGTGAATATTGTATTGAGACCATCCAAACCTTAAAGGCTGATTGTACTGCTTTTAATCCACAGATAATAAAACAAAATGAACACGTATTTAATGTTTTCCCACTAGAACTATATCGTGGCATTAAAGCGAGGGCATTGAATTAGCATATAGCTGATGAGCAGTAAGGAACATATAGATAATATATAATGTTCTGACGCCTGTAGGATCTCAGTGGAGGTGAGCTGGAGCGTTTCTTTAAGCTGCATGCTGGTTAGCAGAGACGTTAATGTGATTACCGAGCTGCTTGAGCGGCTCGTCTTTGTGCCTCGTTTCGTCTGCGACTTTAACCTTCTTACGAACTATAAGTTCACGCTTTCACGCGCAAGTTCCACGGAGCACAAAATGTTTGGGAGCAGCTTCGTTTCTTTACGTATTTCATTTTAAGAAACGTTTGGAGAGCCGGTGTTTGCACACTGTAAAAAAATATTTGAGAAAATTCATAATTTTAACTGATTTCACTAAATGTTTAAGTTTTAGGTCAAACTTTGAAGTTTTTAAATAAAATGTAAAACAGTTTGCTGACATACCTTTTTTTCTAATTTACTTTTAAATACAGAAAATTCAGTATTTAACTTTTTTTTTAAAACTTTAACTGAGCTGTGAATTTGATTTTTCATTATTTTGGTGCTTGGAAATGAAATATTTGCAATTGAAAATATTAAATTATATATATTAAATTAAGAAATCGAAAAAAAAAATTTGTTTGTTAAACTTAAAAATGTTAGTTATTATTATTATTAGTTTATTTGAGAACTTAAGAGTTTGACTCAAAGCTTTAGTGAAGACAGTTGAAACTATGCGTGCGAGCTCAGGTTTGAGTCTAAAGGTTTAAAATGTAAATGAATCCAGAAACGTGCACAGACACGTCGCTGTAGCTTCGTTCGTTGTCGTTTACATGCAGTAATAATAGATTATAAATGCAGCATGATGAAACTACATGTGATTAAATGTGTTTGTTAACATTTACACTGCTGACGGTGAATCTAACGCACACGAGTAGTTAACACTCAAATCCTGCCACATTCAGATTAATACAGGCTGCATGTGGAAATACGCTGAGTAAAAATGTTTTATTTATTTTATTATCTCATCAACATGAAAAGCACTGAATTTCTTTTGATACTCATCTGTGTTGTATTGTTGCTTAAAAAGAATAAATTTGTCATTTAAATTAAAGGTTTCTGTGTTTGACATTTATTTATATGGACAAAGCACATTAATCAACTTTACTGTAAATTATTATCATTTATAATGTTTATATCACATTTGTCTGAATTGTTTTTGTGTTTTTGTCAAGAGTAAAAGAGTAATGAGTCTATTCGTGGGTACAAATAAAATAACCTTGAACCTATTTCAAATAAATAATATGACAATAATGTTGATCTTGAGAAAATGTTAAAAGGTGAAGTTACATCATACCATATTGTTAATAAAGTACTGATAAATGTGCCGTACACACCCAAATATTGAGTTTGTGCTTTAAGGCTTTAAGTGCTGATATGTAAGATATTATTATATTTTCCCCTAACATGGTTTTATTGATCCCCAGGAGCAAATTTACACGATACAGCAAAAAACAGGCCGAGGAGTTCAAAACTACATTAAAAAATAACTATTAACTAAACATTAAATAAATAAAATAAAAGTTTATTTATAAAGATCATTAAATAAATAAAATAAAAGTTTATTTATAAAGATCATTAAATAAATAAAATAAAAGTTTATTTATAAACATCACCAATAAATGATAATGAACTATAAATAAAATTAATTAATTAATATAGTATATATGTATAAATTCCTCATATATTGCTCATATTTTAGGAACATAAATGAACACTGATGTAAACATTACATTGATGTAATAAATAAAATAATAAGAGAATAAAGTAATATAATAATGGAGGGTGTCACTGCGCCGTTCAGCCTGTAGGGGGCCACACACACACAGACTGCCGGTAATCTGCGCGTAGAAGAAGAGGCAGACAGCGGAAGTGTTGCGGTGTCCTTGTGCGGTGGAAGACAGACCGAGAGGATGAACAGACACATCTTTGTAAGTGTTATCTCTTCTTACTGTTTGTGTTTCACCTTGTGGGATCACTATTGATCACTATCGATCAGTATCGATCAGTATTGAAGTCATTCAGCTGATCGGTCGCGTGACAGCCGCGGAGGAAGGACGTCACGATGCTAACGGTTAGCCGGGGTCAGAGTTAGCTTCAGCTGAGAGAGAGAGTCGCTGTTTCCTCTGGTCGGAGAGATAAAGAGAGATAAAGAGAGATAAAGAGTGAATAATCTGAGGGTTACAGAGACAGCAGCGTTCAGCGGGAGTTTGTAATCTGTGTGTGATCAGTTTCCCGCTCTGTTGCTGTTCCCAGGAGATCCAGAAGGTGGCGCTGCGGAGCTTCAGCAGCTCGGTCCGCCGACAGCTGGACAACAAAGTCCCGCAGAAACAGAAACTGTTCCAGGTAAAGGCTCAAATACACAGATTAACTAATACAGATTAACACAGATTAACACAGATTAATACAGATTAATACAGATTAACACAGATTAATACAGATTAATACAGATTAACACAGATTAATAATTACATTAATACATAAATAATGTATTAATAATACAGATTAACACAGATTAATAATTACATTAATACATTATTAATGTATTAATAATACAGATTAACTCAGATTAACACAGATTAACACAGATTAATACAGATTAACACAGATTAATACTTACATTAATACATAAATAATGTATTAATAATACAGATTAATACTGATTAATACAGATTAATAATTACATTAATACATTATTTATGTATTAATTAATTATTAATACAGATTAACTCATGTATTAATAATACAGATTAATACAGATTAATACTTACATTAATACATTATTTATGTATTAATAATACAGATTAATACAGATTAATACAAATACATACTGCTTCCACCCAGATTAACTCAGATTAACACAGTAACACAATTAATACTTACATTAATACATAAATAATGTATTAATACTTACAGATTAACTCAGATAAATACAGATGATATTAATAATACAGATTAACTCAGATTAACACAGATTAATACAGATTAATACTTACATTAATACATAAATAATGTATTAATACTTACATTAATACATAAATAATGTATTAATAATACAGATTAACTCAGATTAACACAGATTAATACAGATTAATAATTACATTAATACATAAATAATGTATTAATAATTACAGATTAATACATAAATAAGATTAATAATACAGATTAACACAGATTAATACTGATTAATACTGATAAATACAAATACATGCTGCTTCCACTCAGATTAACTCAGATTAACACAGATCAATACAGATTAATACAAATACATGCTGCTTCCACTCAGATTAATACAGTTTAATACAGTCACACATTAATACAGATTAATACAGTCATACAGATTAACTCAGATTAATACAGTCACACAGATTAATACAGTCACAGATTAATACAGTCATACAGATTAATACAGTCATACAGATTAACTCAGATTAATACAGTCACACAGATTAATACAGTCACAGATTAATACAGTCACAGATTAATACAGTCATACAGATTAATACAGTCATACAGATTAATACAGTTTAATAAGTAACACGGATTAATACAGATTAACACAGATTAATAATTACATTAATACATAAATAATACAGTATTAACACAGATTAACTACAGATCAACACAGATCAATACAGTTTAATACAATTACACTGATTCCATACAGATTAACACAGATTAATACAGTCACACAGATTAATAATTACAGTTTAATACAGTCACAAATAATGTATTAATAATACAGATTAATACTGATTAATACAGATTAACACAGATTAATACAGTCACACAGATTAATACACACACAGATTAATACAGATTAATAGTCACACAGATTAATACAGATTAATACAGTCACACAGATTAATACAGATTAATACAGATTAACACGTGTCCTCTTTATCTTCTTTAATGTTATTTCTCTTTTATTTTATTTCTCTTTACAGGTTTAACGTGTCCTTTCAAAATAAAGGCATAAAAAGCTCCTTAAACTATCTTTAAACTCTGTTATTAATGTCTGAAGTTTAATGTGTTTATTTTAGTAATCTGGAAGGTTGTTGTCTAAAGCAACTAAATTTGTTTTGGTCTCTTTATATATTTGCAGTATCATGTCAAATATCAGCGTCTGTACCGGTGATCAAACTGTTTGTAATGCTGGGAACATTTAAAGTTACCCAGCAGCTGTTTACATCTTTACATGATCTCAAGAGTTGTTGACCACCAGTAACATCTGCAGGCTATAAAACAATGTTACTGCACATTCACAGAATAAGAGAACGGCTGCTGGTCGACAGAGGACAGAAATCATGCTTTGATATTTTCAGGCTCATGTGGGACGAACAGGTGCGCGGAGCGTTATTGACTTTCTGTCTACAGAATCACTGAGACTCTTGGGAGTTGTGAGAAACGTTGCTGCGTAATAAAATCCTTTAAAGTTTCCTCAGAAACTCTCTTTAAGCCTGAAAGCAGACGTGTTTTATAATCGCAGAGGTCAAGTAGCAAACACTTTGTGATCCTCTGGCAGTAAAGAGATTAAACCTTAAAGAATAACTGTCCTCCAACAGTTTCACACAGACGTGGTTCAGTGTTCAGACTGTATGAAGGAGCAGCAGCAGTGAGACTGGCTCTGCAGACTGATTATTACTCGCGTTGACTGCTGCACGTTTTCATCTCTTCAGCAACGATTCTCCTCTTGAAGCCTCGAAACTTCCCTTTCTGTCCTTTTAGCTCCACAGATAAGTAGAAGGAGAACTAACTCTGCATGTTGTTGTGTTTGAGCTGCAGTGAGTAATAATCTGAATACGCTGATTAAAGCAACAACCTGCAGCTTTCACTGGGTTCACACTCTGGCGCCCCCTGTGGACACAAACTGTAGTGTCACTGATTTCATTACATTTATATCAGTTTTAACTTTTAACAAAGACATTTTTAATGCATGCAGATCTTTAATATGTGCTTTATAGTGGTTTATTGTACTTATTGTACATTTTAATACCAACATGTGTGCAGAATTTAATCCGTTATTTTGTTTGTTTGTTTGTATTTATTTTATATTGAGTGAGTAAAGGTCGGAATACAACACATTAAATATTTCAATTCATTATAAACCGTTTTATGGTGCAAACAGAACCTTTTTTCCAGGATATCAATAACAAATGGTCTTTTTATAATATATAATTTGTCATATAGGAACAAAAACCTGTATTTTTATAAAGACGTGTGCACCGGCACCGACAACACTGGACCGGACCACTAACACGCACTAATGTTGTCTGTCTACTGCTGAAAACAAAACTTTAACATGTTAACTTTTTTAAAATGGTGGTATAAACACTATAAACTGATTATTTAAAGTATAGTTGTAAAGTTCGGCTGTGGTTGGTAAATTAATCTCATACAGGAAATTAAAGTTGGTTCATGTGGTCGTAACAACTGTAACACTGATATTGATTCGCTCTATTTCAAGAGGAATCTGACTGAATCTGACCTGATGGACGGCGTAAATAACCTGAATATTGATTATTATCTTAAAGATAACGGCAAAATATCCTGGAAATAATCCGTGTTTAAGACATAAACCAGACACCACCTACCTGTAATGAGCCTGTGTCTTTAAAGGAGGAATAAACTGTTAATAGGATGCCTACCGGTGAACTATGGGAGGGTTTGTGAGCACATGCTGTTAAAGGGTCCCTGCAGGAGGTTGAAGGATCTTTGGAAGTGATGAACTGAGACTCAGATCAGTTTGAGCCTCAGATCGTCTCTGCTGGTGTTACTGTGAAGAACTTAAAGGTAACGTTAGCGGCTGCTGAGGCCACTCGTAGACTAAACACTAGTTTTATGGCTGGTTTGATCTCCTGCTTCTCTATAACCTGCAACGAGTGACTCCAGCCTGCATGATGAACCGCAGCAACTGAAAACCACTCGGACCTTTTGGGACATTTGTTGACCAAAGATTCCTAAAGGTCGGGTACGTTGCGCTCCCCGAGGCGGGTTAATCCTGTTCGGTGCTGTAGTGTTTGTGGATGTGGTTGTTGGGATCCGTTAGTTGCTGTTTGAGGTTTTGACCGCTGTGTCTCTCCTGCAGGAGAACGACGGGATACCGATTCATTTGAAAGGAGGAACCGCCGACGCTCTGCTGTACAGGACAACGATGGCCCTCACCATCCTAGGTGAGAAGATCTGCTCCGACTGCAACTCGCTGCCTTCTTTTCCTGCACAATCCTTTTATTTGTCATTTCTCTGAAAGTCCACCACAGTGAGAAAGAAAACGTGTCTCTGAACTTTAAATAGAATGAAAGTAATTTATAGTGGAAGAAAGAAAGTCTGCGAATCAGAGAAATAGACAATAATTTCACATCATTTCACAGCTGTAGCAACACTGAAGGAACTTTGTTCTCATAATCCTGTGGTTCTCAACCTGAGGGTCGGGACCCCCACTGGGGGTCGCCAAAGCTTCACAGGGAGTTTTTCATTTTTAGGCGTGTAAAGAAACATAAGAAATATTCACAGTGGGCTTACATCTTGACATTATAGTTTAAGATTAAGTGACACTGACTTCATTTAGAATTTATTTGTATTGTGAAAAGAAACCTAGTAAAAAGAACTTTAATCAAAATGTTTTATTTCAGCAGTTTGTCTTATAAAGATAAAATATGACAAACAGCATTATAATGAAGCACTGTAGTTCTACAGACTCTCAATAATCCTGATCCATCTGTCAAAATAATCTCAGTATGATGTTTTTATTGTATCGTGCAGATCAATAATTTATGTAACCGCCCCGTAAATCAGAGATTAGAGATCAGAAACGTCCCAAGAGGAATTTTACTGTGAAAACTGACAAATATTCAAATAATCACATCTGCCGACATTTTGCTTTTTAAAATCAGTGTTTTCCCTTTTTCCTGAAACTCATTTAATCTGCAGGTCAAACTGCTTTTATTGTGTTAGTGTGACATTGACTAACCAGCCTGGTTCTCCTTTCAGGGACCGGGTACGTTGTGTATGAACTGGTGAAGGCGGCGTTCCCTAAGAAGTGAAAATGCTCCAGCTGTTTACTTCCCTTTAAAGACCGGCCAGAAGCTCTATGTTGTATAAAAGATAATCCTCTGCCTGTTTCCTGTCACTTGTTTCATGTTCATGGGATCAATATTTATTTCTTGTACACTCTCTGATGACCTGAGGATCAATAAATAAAACCTCTCATGACTACAACCTGTTGAGTCTCTGCTGTGTTTTACATTAAATGTGTCTAAATGATTCTGTCAGAGTAGGAAATCTGAAAGGAAATGGCGCTCTTCCAAATTATTAGAATATCGCTCAATTTGGCAAGATAATCTTAAAACCTATAGAAAGGCCCTCCGTAATGCCAGAGGAGCCTATTACTCAGCACTACTGGAAGAAAATAAGAATAACTCTAGGTTCCTGTTCAGCACTGTAGCCAGGCTGACAGAGAGTCACAGCTCTATTGAGCCACATATCCCCATAAACTTAAGTAGAAATGACTTTATGAGCTTCTTCTATAATAAAATTATTACTATTAGAGAGAAAATTAATCACCAACTGCCATCAACAGTTATCAGTGGCTCCAGTTGTGGTTCTGGAGGCAGACACCCTCACCACATTCAAGAGTAGGCTTAAGACATTCCTCTTTGATAAAGCTTATAGTTAGGGCTGGATCAGGTGAGTCCTGAACCATCCCTTAGTTATGCTGCTATAGGCCTAGACTATCGGGGGATTTCCCATGGTGCACTTAGCTCCTCTCTTCCTCTCTCTTTCTGCACTCACTCATGTTCCATTAATGCATGTTACTAACTTCACTTCTTCCCCGGAGTTCTTGTGCTTTCTCGTCTCGCAGGTTCTTATCGATCCTGGTGGAGCCTCCTGCCATGGTCCTGCTAGATTGCCATTGCGGTCTAGACCTGCTCTATTTGAAAAGTGTCCTGAGATAACTTCTGTTATGAATTGGCGCTATACAAATAAAACTGAATTGAATCGAACTGAACTGAACTGAATACTCTGATTTAAATCTAATAACTACAGTACACCACCATAACCTTAGATGTGGCACTATACACATTTTATATAAAACATGTAAAGCTTTATTATTTTTGATGTTTTCTGTGATTCTTGCTCCTGTTTTATTAATTCATTGTGTGATTGTTGAATCCAGATCTTAACCCTTGAGGCACCTTTAAAATGAACATACAAGTTTTAACCTTGGGACCCAAAATGGTCCTTCATAAAAGTGTAATAAAAATGTCATATATACATTTTCTTTTTCGCTTTCACCACATCAAATCTTTTCAACGACTTCAGACCTAACCATAGATATAAAGTTTTTATTAATTCTTTTTTTTTTTTGGTAGTAGCTTAGATTTATTAGGTACTCATCAGGATTACAGTATATCAAAAATATGTGGTTATAATGGGAGTCAATGTGTCCAAGTCGGGCCCGAGGTGAAAGGTTGTAGGTATATATGCAAATCTCCTTTCCTATACACCTTACAATAGAGGGGATCATGGAATTTTAAAAATAATAATAAAAACAAATCCTGGCCAAGTTTCATACAATTAGCCTTTAAACTGATATATTGAGAATCAAACAAGTCAAAAACGCAGAGTGTTCATGTTTGGTCCCACAAGTTGCCTCGAGAGTTAATCTCAGTGAGACTGCCTGATAAAATGAAGATTACTATGTTATCAATATGTTTCATATAAGGTCATGCCCTCAGTTACAGTGAACAGTAGTTTTCTCCTTTGAAATGAGTCACAACTTAACCGTGGGCACAGCCCGCTGCATAAACAAATAGTCCTACACCTCTGCTGATAAGGTTTTATACTGTCTATTAATGTTTGACTTGTTGTTCCAGGTTGTTGGTTCCAAGGTTCAGAGCTGCTCTGTGATCATATTTCCTTAAAGAACACTTCAGTCTGAAGATGAATACAGAGAGTTGAGACTGTATGTGAATCAACAGACCTTTGAAAAGCTCCTGCTGTCAGTTACATGTTCTTTCTCTGGTTGGTTTCCTGGTTGACCGGTGAGCTGCTCATTAATTCACCTTCACTCATCAGCTCCATGCAGATTATTTCCACCATCAGAAGGTAACGTAACCACGTTTCCGTTTGTGCAGTGAAACTGATCTGATAACAGTAGTGATGTGCTGTGGTGCTTTGTTGACTGCAGACTGTAGAGTTTAGTTGAGATGACTGTAGTTGATTCATTGTGGTGCTGTTGTAGTTCTGTGTCTAATATTTGATCTCCTTCATTTACAAACGTATACAGAGGAGCAAACAATATTAGAAACAGCTGAAGAATAAAATGTGATCCAGTACATCAACACCATGAAACTAAAGAATGAGCACAGATTGAATCAACTGCTGCCAGTTTCACAAAGGTTGGATTTATTACAGGACTGTTGTATTCTGTCAGCCACAGCATTAGAGACAATAACATGAATGTTCGCTGTGTACCATCCATTGTTCCACTCATGCTAAGCTAGCTCTATGTATAAATCTTATAACAACATCAGTATCTTTATATGATATTCATATAAAATAAATCTTACATTATATAAACTACAGTCAATCACTGTCATCAATCACAGTACATTCTGTTTGTGGATAATGGAATATCTTTATCACAGTGAGTCTGCAGATTTTACTTGGACACTGTCATTGTCTCAGTTATTCATATTTTATTTTAGTTTGTGTGTTAATGTGAAACATGGAAGTTCAACTAGTTCAACCATAAAATAATAGAAACTAACATCCTTATCATACATCACTGATTAAAGAGCAAAGGTCAAACTGAGATAAAGTTAACAAGATATCATCAAATATGACTGCAGTGATTATAAAAGAAAAAAGCAGATATATTTGATCTTATTTAAACCTGTTTTTGCTAAAATTATGTTAATATTTCATTAATTTTCAACAGCTAATATGTTTTATAAAAGTCTGTCGGCTCAAACAAACAATGAACATAACCAGGACAATTAAGTTCCCTTAAACATATTCAACAAAATAGATGAGAAGGTTAAAAAGTATTTTCTGGTTCAACAACTTCTGTCTACAAATGATGGAATCAGTATCTTCATGTACATTCAGTCAGTTATTATTATAAATACACGTCATGACTTCACTTTTATTAATGAAAGAAGTCAAACTGAATCCAATCTCAGACAGTCCTTCAACATGACACTTACATGAGTTTGTATTTTACGAACTATCTTATGAACCTGTTGTTTTACTCCACAACTACTTGAAGGCAGAAAGACTGTCTTGCTCCATATGAGCTCTTTAGTGGACAACAAATACAACTGTATACAAGTAGTTTCTGAAACCTTTATCCAAACTGGAAATCTGTAAAATAATGTGTTACTTTGGTTCCATCTGGTGGTAGAATGAAGAATGACAGTGTGATGTAAAGCTTGCTGTAATGAATGAGCATGTTGTTGTGTCTGTGTGAAGGTGTGGGCTCTGCTATGGATCAGTGTGAGGACAGAGAGGAGGGAGTCCCTCCCTCTAAAAGCACTCTGTGTGGGGAACATGACACAAGGACCAAAGCTCAGAGGTGAGATGAGGATCTCTAACTGTCCATGACTCTTCTCCATGTCAGAGCTCAGCACTCAGATCACTGCACCATCATTATTCACACTCAAAGCTGTGTGTGTGTGTGTGTGTTGTGTTGTGTTGAAGTCCAGAGCAGCAGAACACAGCAGACTCTGCTGGACCTGGATCTGAACCTGAACCTGAACCTGGACCTGAACCCAGCTGTCCGTCTGTGAAGACTCCCCGGTTGATGTTTGAATCCACTGAGTTCAAACATGGACAGCAGTCTGATGCTCAAAGGTAATAAAAAAGTTCTTCTTGTAAAAACACAAGGGACAAAAGCACTTCTGGTGGTCTGGCAAACAAGAAACCCTGAGCAATGGAGAGCTTCATAGAGTTTGACTGTAAATATAAAGAAATTAAGTCTGTGACCAGTTCTAGAAATGGTTTACAAAGAAGTGAAAGACTGCTGAAGAGGATACCTCCAGCATGGGAATATTCTCTCACCTAGTTAGTAACCATCTGTAACTGTGTAATGTTTAATTGTTGGTGTCAAAGTCCACCATTCCTACTAAAACAAGACAGGATGCAAACACACACACACACTTAAAGTTATTGTTTTACCTTTATTGATAGTGACAGCCAGAGATAGACAGGAGGGGGGGGCAGAGAGAGAGGGGACGACACACCACAAGGGGCCGCAGGTCAGATTCGAACCTAGGCCACTGCAACAACTCTGTGCATGGGTCGCCAGCTCTGCTGACTGAGCTGACGGGGCACCCGGAAACATACACTGTTATCAAGCTACCTGGTGCTGACCTTAGATATTTTGGCAAAGGAGCTGCTGTAAAAAAATTATTATATATTATATATACACTGAACAAAACTATAAACGCAACATTTTTCTTTTTTCCCCATTTCATCATAAGCTGAACTCAAAGATCTAAGACTTTCTCTATGTACACAAAAGGCCTATTTCTCTCAAACATTGTTCACAAATCTGTCAAAATCTGTGTTAGTGAGCACTTCTCCTTTGCCGAGATAATCCATCCACCTCACAGGTGTGGCATATCAAGATGCTGATCAGACAGCATGGGTATTGCACAGGTGTGCCTTAGGCTGGCCACAATAAAAGGCCACTCAAAAATGTGCAGTTTCACTGTATTGGGGCGGTCTGGGGGGGTCCGGAAACCAGTCACCATCTGGTGCGACCACCATTTGCCTCACGCAGTGCAACACATCTCCTTCTCATAGAGTTAATCAGGTTGTTGATTGTGGCGTATGGACTGTTGGTCCACTCCTCTTCAATGGCTGTGTGAAGTTGCTGGATATTGGCAGGACCTGGAACACACTGTTGTATACGCCGATCCAGAGCATCCCAAACACGCTCAATGGGTGACATGTCCAGTGAGTATGCTGGCCATGCAAGAACTGGGATGTTTTCAGCATTCAGGAATTGTGTACAGATCGTTGCAACATGGGGCCGTGCATTATCATGCTGCAACATGAGGTGATGGTCGTGGATGAATGGCACAACAATGGGCCTCAGGATCTCGTCACGGTATCTCTGTGCATTCAAAATGCCATCAATAAAATGCACCTGTGTTCATTGTCCATAACACACGCCTGCCCATACCATTACCCCACCGCCACCACCCCTCGATCCACAACGCTGACATCAGCAAACCGCTCACCCACACGACGTCATACACGTTGTCTGCCATCTGC